>NC_054708.1:34111467-34151467 GCF_016097555.1 Gigantopelta aegis
CCTAGTAAACAGTTTCGAGGAAACATAGTGTTTTTTTCACGTCAACGTGTCACCAGTTAACGAAGGAATAGCGGGGTATTAAGCCATTCATTTAGAATAATTCGGTAAGCATTCTGTTTTGTAATTATATCAACATAAATGTATATTTAAGGTTAAAATGTTATAATAAAAGGGTTATAACAGTGAAGTTTCATAGATTTAACAGTGTTTGTATAGTATGCATACCAGTTAGTCCAGTCGCTGAGAGGGGTTCTGTGTGCCCTTTTAGTCCAGTCGCTGTGAGGGGTTCTGTGTGCCCTTTTAGTCCAGTCGCTGTGAGGGGTTCTGTGTGCCCTTTTAGTCCAGTCGCTGTGAGGGGTTCTGTGTGCCCTTTTAGTCCAGTAGCTGTGAGGGGTTCTGTGTGCCCTTTTAGTCCAGTCGCTGTGAGGGGTTATGTGTGCCCTTTTAGTCCAGTCGCTGTGAGGGGTTCTGTGTGCCCTTTTAGTCCAGTCGCTGAGAGGGGTTCTGTGTGCCCTTTTAGTCCAGTCGCTGAGAGGGGTTCTGTGTGCCCTTTTAGCTATAGACATTTAGAGCACAATTTACGAAGCCTGTTTTTTCTTAAACGCAGGTGTGTTAAGCATTGTAAATGTATGTAGTTACACGCGTGTGAGTCTTAAACAGGCTTTGTAAATTCGGCGTTTACTCTTCACATAGATATTGGTGGTAGGTACTGGAATCGTATTCTAAAATATCTAACCACATCCACTGGGTGTCTTTTGCACTGGGTGTTTTTATTGAGAGAAAAAAAACTCGTGACGAATCCTTTATTTATATAGAGAGGATAATCCCCGAGTGTTTTGTGATTTAAGTGGGTACGTCTGGCCCCCGAGAGAGAGAGAGAGAGAGAGAGAGATAGAGAGACAGACAGACAGACAGAGCGAAAGAGAGAGACAGACAGACAGACAGACAGAGCGAAAGAGAGAGTTAAAGTTTGTTTTGTTTAACGACACCACTAGAGCACATTGATTAATTAATCATCGGCTATTGGATGTCAACCATTTGATAATTCTGACACTTAATTATCAGAGGAAACCTGCTATATAGAGAGAGTGATAAAAATAGTTGCATTATTGTTTAACGAAACCACTAGAACACACTGATTTATTAATCTACGGCTATTGGATGTCAAATACATTAGACGGAAATGATAGAAGCAGTGACACGCACACAGGAAAAACAAAGTTAGTTTGTTTTCTTTAACGACACCACTAGAGCACATTTATTTATTGACACCACTAGGGCCCACGGACGGGATTGATCCTATACCGACCGCGCATCAGACGTGCGCTTTACCACTGGGCTACATCCCACCCAAAAAGAAGGAAGGAAATGGTTTATTTAACGACGCACTCAACACATTTTATGTACGGTTATACGGCGTCAGACATATGGTTAAGGACCACACAGATATTGAGAGAAATAGCCTAATGAGTCCACTGACGAGGATCGATCCTAGATCGACCGCGCATCAAGCGAACGCTTTACCACTGGGCTACGTCTCGACCCACACCCAAACAAGAAAGATCGACAGAAATAAATTCAGGCCTATTTGGCTATTTCTCGTTCCAGCAAGAGCACCACGACTGGTATATCAAAGGCCATGGTATGTGCTATCCTGACTCTGAGCTGGTACATATAAAAGATATCTTGCTACTAATGGAAAAATATAGCGGATTTCCTCTCAAAGACTATATCTCAAAATTACCAAGTGTTCGGCATCCAATAGCCGACGATTATTAAATCAATGTGCTCTAGTCGTGTCGTTAAACAAAACAAAACAAGATAAATTAAGAGAGAATCACTGAGTGGTATATATATTAGAAAAAAAGTACAAGCACCCTTTGTCTCTCCTTCATACCGAATCTGCTAATTAAATTTGGTTGTGCTTACGTTACCGGCCTCTGTGGCGCAGTGGTTAAGCCATCGGACTACAGACTAGTAGGTACAGGGTTCGCAGCCCGGTACCGGCTCCAACCCAGAGCGAGTTCTTAAAGGCTCAATGGGTAGGTGTAAGTCCACTACACCCTCTTCTCTCTCACTACCGGTCTCGGTAGCGTCGTGGTTAGGCCATCGGTATACAGGCTGGTAGGTACTGTGTTCGAATTTTTAATCCAGATACTGACTCCAAACCTTGAGTGAGTGCTCCGCAAGGCTCAATGGGTAGGTTTAAACCACTTGCACCGACCAGTGATCCATAACTGGTTCAACAAAGGCCATGGTTTCTGCTATCCTGCCTGTGGGAAGCGCAAATAAAAGATCCCTTGCTGCCTGTCGTAAAAGAGTAGCCGATGTGGCGACAGCGGGTTTCCTCTAAAAAAAACCAGTGTCAATATGACCATATGTTTGACGTCCAATGGCCGATGATAAGATAAAAAATCAATGTGTTCTAGTGGCGTCGTAAAATAAAACAAACTTTACTTTATATATTAGTCCAGGAGTAAAAATAGTCCAAATGACTCAGTTAATCGCGCCGTAAAATTCTCAGAAACTGAAACCTGTACTTTCTCTTTCAGTCTAAATGTAATTCCAAGTAACTCGTGTCTAGGAAACACTTAGCAGATATATATATTTCAGCCATTTTGTCACGTCTACGTGTCACCAGTTAATAATATAACGAAGGAATAGCGAGTTATTAAAGCATTCATTTAGAATAATTCGGTAAGCATTCTGGTTTGTAATTATATCAATACAAAAATGTATTTAAGGTTAAAATGTTTTGTTACAAGTTTGTTTGTTTTGTTTAACGATACCACTAGAGCACATTGATTAATTAATCATCGGCTACTGAATGTCAAATATTCGGTAATTCTGACTCGTAGTCATCAGAAGAAACCCGCTATATTTTTCCTTGAGCAGCAAGGTTTTTTTTATATGCACTTTCCTACAGACAGGAAAGCACATACCACGGCCTTTGACCAGTTGTGGTGCACTGGTTGGAAAGAGAAAAAATCCCAATTAGTTGAATGGATCCAGCAAAGTGGTTCGATCTGTTTTGTTACAAAGTTATAACATTATACGTTTCCTTGATTTAACTGTGTTTGTTTAGTTTGCATATCAGGGGTCAGTTGTTCAAGCATTCAAAGATTACTAATTTTGTTAGCTTAACCAGCGGTTAAGAGTTATGTTCAAAATAAAATATTACTACATGTAGTTTTGTTAGATTAACCAGCGGTTAAGAGTAATGTTCAAACTCAAATATTACTATTTTAAGTATTAGTATTTCTAACTTTACAGACTTTACAGAGTTTTGACTGGGTCCTATTTACCAGCTCATTCAAGAAATGGGTGTCAGTCAGTCACGGTACTCAAACGAGTCGGTGAGTATGCTGTAGTTGTTTGTTTTTTTTGTGTGTGTTTTTGTTGTTTGTTGTTTTTTGTCGTCGTTTGTTGTTTATGGGTAGGTGTTTTTTTTTAAAGAACGTTTATTGTCCTCGAAAAACAAATACGGTAAATACGGTAAAATGCATATATGTCATGACAGTAATAAAGACGTTACCACAAAAGGAAAGAAGAAAGAATAGAAGGAAGTTAAATTAACAAATAGATATAAAAGGAAATAATAATAATAATTTTTAAAATACAAATTAAATGAAAACAATAATGAAGACAATTAAATAAATAAATAATCCATAGCGCTGTTGTCGGCTAATAGATTTATCAACAGTGTGCTTTACAACCAACCTATGTATTGGGCTGGATTTGTCTTAACACAGCGCCATATTTTTGGAAGATCGTAACTGTCTACATGGCCAATATATTCCACTTGTTTACGAAATGGTCATTATTTGCATAAATATAGTTTTCAATATTTCTATTATTTTTCTTATACTTATAGCTTTAGAAAATGTAGGATTTCGTTTGGCACATTTACAACTACATATTTTGTTTTACCAAAGACAGTGATGTGGTTTAATAGGATACTCTGTAAACGATTCCCAAGTAATATGTCAATTATATGAAAGTTTTACAATCAAACCTGTTTTATCTTTAATTTAAACCACGTTTCAAATTGTTGCCAAAATGTTTGAGAAAGAGAGCAATGAAAAATAAATGTTCTAACGACTCAACTTCTTCACTGCAAAAAGTACAGAAATCGTCACTTTGTATACCACATTTCTGTAGGTAAGTATTCATTGTCACAATGTGATGCATAACTTTGAACTGGAAATTCCGAGTTTAGCATCTATTGTCGGGGTTTTTTTTGTATCATTACAAAACATCGAGACAGAAATGTGACTATTTGCAGCTCATGTCAGACATGGATGACTGGATTTTATTCACTTATAAATTATATGAGACTTTACAATTTAAAAAAAAAAAAAATTGTCTTTTCTTTCTTTCTTTTTTTTTTGTTTACAGTCTTGTTACTAAAGAATAATCTTGTAGGGTGTCAACATGGGAATGTAGTTAATTAATCTGAAATAAAGCACCACTACTATTTAAATTAAATTGTCTTTGTAGTGAAATAAATTCTTGAATTTCCCCGTTTGTGGGAAGTATATCTTTTATATTTTGTTGGCCTTTGACCAATTAAGAAAGAGTTTGACTGATTTGGAAGGAATAACGTTTAGCAATGATGTTTGAATAACTTGTGTTTCGCACTGAAACCTTTTTTTTTACTTTTTTTTTCTGCCACTGCGAAATCAGATAAGATGTCTTTCTAAAATAAATTTAGAATGCCTTTTGAGATTTTAACTAATTGATCTTTTTGTAATGTAAATATATATTTTACATCCAAATTCTAACAATAACATTTCTGTTAGTTTTTTCTAGAATCCATCTGAAATTAATAGTCGTTGTATCCACGTTATTTTCATATATTTGCAAAAAGATATCGGATTTCTCATTTTAAGCCCACCATTTTTATAATAATTTATTGGCATTGTTCGCTTAATTCTGTCCCTTTTACCGTTCCATATAAATATGTAAAACCGTGTATTTAATTACTTGAAAACAGTTTTATCTGGATCAGGAAGAGCAACGAATAAGATTTAATTATAGTTATTTTTTCCATTAATTGTTAAAGACGTGTTAGACTAATAAAATAGTATCCTTCTTGTTGATGTTGTATTCTGTAGTTGTTGTATTCTGTAGTTGTTTTGTTGATGAGCTTGTGTGTTGTTGATGTTGTATGCTGTAGTTGCTGTATGTTGTGGTGTGTTGTTGCTGTTGTTGTATGCTGTAGTTGTATGGTGTATGTTGTTGTATGTAGTTGTATGCTGGTGTTGTGTTGTGTTGTTATTGTATGCTGTACTTGTTGTAATTTTTATTGTTGTTGTATGTTGCTGTTTTTGTATTTAGTTGTTTCTGTTTTATTTTTTTGTTGTATTTTGTGGTTGTTGTTATTGTTGTATTTTGTTGTTATTGTTGTTGTTGTAGTTGTTGTATTTTGTTGTTATTATTGTTGTAGTTATTGTATTCTGTGGTGGTGGTGGTTGTTGTTGTTATATTGTGTTGTTGCTGTATTTTGTGGTTGTTTTTTATTTTGTTATTGTTGTATTTTGTTGACGTCAAGACAGACTCCTAGACATCGCCAGACTCGGCTGAAATGGTGTCTGCGATGGACAAACGCTTGTTGGTCAAATGTCATGTATAGTGACGAATTTAATCTGGACTTCGATGACGGTCCTTTGGAACTCGTTTGGAAATTGTTTTATACCCCCTCGCTCTAG
The DNA here is from genome assembly GCF_016097555.1 of Gigantopelta aegis. NCBI lineage: Eukaryota > Metazoa > Mollusca > Gastropoda > Neomphalida > Peltospiridae > Gigantopelta > Gigantopelta aegis. The sequence goes on from NC_054708.1 coordinate 34,117,179, forward strand.
CACAGGGAATAAAAAATCCTTAACTCGTTTCATAAATTCCGCTTAGCGATCCAGCTCTTGCACACACACACACACACACACACACACACACACACACACACACACACACACACACACACACACACACACACACACACACACACACAGAGAGAGAGAGAGAGAGAGAGAGAGAGAGAGAGAGAGAGAGAGAATATATATATATATAGATATATATATAGATATAGATATATATATATATATATATATATAGATAGATAGATAGATAGCGAGAGAGAGAGAATAAAGAGAGCATTGGGTTTCATTTGTAATACACAATAACAATATTTGTATTGTGTAACATATACAAGTAACTTTGTTGAGTACTATTTAACTTATTATTATTATTATTATTATTAATCATTATTATTATTATTTATTATTATTATTATTATTATTATTATTTCTATGAAAAACTTTATTCTGCGCCACTTGGGCAAAGTAATAATGATATAACTGAAAAAAAATCTAATTTAAAATTTAATAAATTAACTGATGAAGAAGCTAATAGATTAGAAGGCGAATTGACTTATTCAGAAATACTGTCATATCTTAAATCCATGAAAAATGATAAAAGTCCAGGCTCAGATGGTTTCTCAGCTGAATTTTTCAAAATGTTTTGGATTGATTTAGGACATTTTATAACCAGGGCCATCAACTATAGCTATTCTATTAAAGAAATGTCAAATGTACAAAAATTATGTATAATTATATGTATTCCGAAAGTAAATAAACCAAAGGAATTTCTTAAAAACTGGAGACCTATAACTCTACTAAATTGCATTTATAAAATGGCTTCAGGGTCCATCGCTAACAGAATAAAGCAAACTTTGCACAAAATAATAGATAATGACCAAACTGGTTTTGTAAAAGGAAGATATATTGGAGAAAATATAAGACTAATATATGATATTATGCAATGTACTGAACTGAATAATATTCCTGGATTACTACTTCTTATAGACTTCGAAAAAGTATTTGATTCATTATCATGGTCGTTTATAGACAAAACACTTGATATTTTCAATTTTAAATCATCAGTTAAAAGATTGGATCAAAACATTTTATAATAATTCTATGTCAAGAGTAATACAAAATGGATTTCTATCTCAACCTATCATTTTACAATGGGGATGCAGATAAGGCGACCCACTATCGCCATAATTTGTATTATATGTGCTGAAATCCTTGCAATTATTATTAGAAATAACCCAACTATTAAAGGCATAAATATAGATGGTGAAGAATATTTAATATCGCAATATGCTGACGACACATGTTTTATTCTAGATGGATCTACCGAGTCCCTTCGCAGTACACTAATGGAATTAGACTATCATGAACAGATTTCAGGCCTAAAAATAAATTATTCAAAATAAAAAGCTATATGGATTGGGAGCAAAAAGTTTTCTAAAAATGTTTACCACCATACAAGATGGAAATTGGACTGGGGCGCAACACAATTCAATTTACTTGGTATTAATTTTTCAGTAGATTTGGAAAATATTACTGCAGTTAATTATGAATCTAAAATAAAAGAAATGCAAAACTCCATGAAATTGTGGTCTATTAGAAAACTAACAGTTTTAGGAAAAATAGTTGTTCTTAAAACTTTAATAATACCTAAAATAACACATCTTTTAATATCATTACCTAATCCTGGAGAAACGATCTTAAAAAACTTAAATACGTTATGTTTTTAATTTATATGGCAGAATAAGCCTGAAAAATTAAAACGTGATTTAATAACTCAAGACTATAAAGCTGGAGGTCTTAAAATGATAAACTTAAACAATTTTATGACAGCCTTAAAATGCTCATGGCTACGAAGTAATTCACAATGGGTAAACCTATTTAATTTGGTTACTGGTATAACAACAAAGGAGATATTAAAATACGGAGACTATTATTTAACAATTTCTTTTTTTTAAATATTGCAAATAGATTTTGGAGAGATACCCTACTTAGCTGGCTAAAAACAGAGAAAGAACTTAATCCTCAAACCGTAGATGATATTTTATGTATTAATATTTGGCTGAATGATAGAATACTCATTGATCGTAAGCCATTTCTATATAAAAATTATTTTAAAAAAGGAATTGTTTTTATAAACGACCTTATTGACGAAAGAGGTGATATTTAAAATATGACCAGTTCATAAAACAATACAATATATCCACCAATTTCATTAGCTAAGCTTCGTTAACAAATGCAGTAAAAACGTTCATATATAGTTTAGATGATTTGAAATATAACAAATTTAAAGTGGTTAATAACCCAATTCTTCCATTTAAACTTAATCTTTTATTAAAAAGACAAAGAGGGTGTAAGGATATGTACAACTTATTAAACTCTAAATCCATAACTCCAAAATCGCAAGCTAAATACATCAATCAAGGTTTTATCTTTTCATCAAGTGAATGGGCAGAATATTATTTACTTCCTTTTCAGAGCACTCAGGATTCAACATTAATATGGTTTCGATATAGACTAGTTCACCGAATCTTAGCTACGAACACTTTCTTATATATTATTCACTATGTTGAGTCAAACATGGGTAGCTTTTGTAACAACCATCCAGAAACCATACCACATCTATTTTTCGAATGCAATAAAGTTCGCAACTTATGGGTTGCAGCTCAAAACTGGATATTGACTCAGACTGGTATTATAATTAATTTCAATAAAGATAATGTTATCTTTGGTGTTATTAATAGCGAAAAATCTAACTTCCTTAACTGGTTAATTATTAACATAAAATATTATGTTTATGGAACTAAGATACAAAACAAATATTTAGAACTCAAAGTTATTAAAAATATGTTGAAGCAAAAGTTTGAAATAGAAAGATTTATTTTATATAAAAATTGCAAATACGAAATGTTTAATAAACAATGGGCTCCATGGGCTAATGTATTTAATGATAACGATTAAATAAAATATATAATGTTAGCTTAAGTTTGTTCTTGTCTATGGCTTGTTTGGAGATAGCGGAAAACAAGGAAAATAAACATACACCTCACGTATAACCTTATCTCGTCTTCTACCTCTTTCTCCTCTTTCTTATCCTCTCTCTTCTCTTTATACTATCCCAGATTAAACCAACTACATGTATGTATATTTACTACTCTTGTACCCACTTACATTGATGCCTTTTTGCATATATGTATGTGTATGTATGCGTGAATCTATGTATATACATATGTGTATGTATCGGGGGACATCCGGGTACGTGTGTGCGTATTTGTTTGTGTATGGATATATGTGTTGTATATTTATTATATGTACAGCAGTGATTTGGGGCTCCCATCCCTGACACCGCTATGTTTGTGATCTGGGACAATAATAAAAAACAAAAACATTATTATTATTATTTAGAGTGGTCCACGGCGACTACTAGATGATATAAGAAGTGGAGAAACTCTCAACCAGTACATAGAAAGAATCGTTCAACCAGACACCGCCTATTTGGAGAAATGTAACAGGACTGTGGACAAACTTGTGCGCTTCCTACACGAGAAACTTACACCAGCACTACGAAGACTGTCTTCTCACCAACTCAGAAATGTGAACGTGAAAGAAATTTTAAAGGTTTGTAATTTAAACTCGATGATTATAACAACCATCATACCAACCCTGAATCTAATGTAATCTAACGTAGCCAACTACCATAACACTGACCTAACAGTTTGTGTCCTTTTAACTATTAGAGTAGTTATTCCTGTATAACATATAGAAATGTAATATGGGATTAAATGTCAGTACCTTGGGACTGACTGCTAGTAACACGGTTAACAAATGCTGTTGATGAGGATTCTGGTAGCAGTCAATATTTGCTGTTAATATTTATGTTTTCCCTTGTTCTGCATCAGAATATTATAATTAATCTATTTTATAACCATCAACTGTCAAAATATCTGTTCAATAATTTATATCATAACCACTACATCACTAATCTAATTTGCTGTAAGAACTATATAATATTTTCTTAATAATACCTTTTATTAACTTATATCAATTACCAATCAATAAAGAAAGTAATAAAACAATAAACTGCATTTGGCAGCCTTTCTGATGACTACACAAATACTTTGTTTAACTGTTAACTGTCTCTAAGAAATATATCTTTAACTGTAATAAAAATAATTAAAAGGCTACCAAATCCCAAATCCTGTTTCCTTTTATAAAATATACAATGAAGTGTTGAAAAAGAGGCAAAAGAAATATTATGTACTTCCTGTTGGACATTCCAGATCCCAGGATTGAAAAGAAAAAATCAGGCATTGACGTCAGATGTTGGGTTTGGGGTTGTTGGGTTTTTTTGTGTGGTTTTTTTTTTTTTGTGGGGGGGGGGGGGGGGGGGTTTTTTTTTTTTTTGGGGGGGGGGGTTGCACCACAAAATATACAGTATACAATATAGAACTGATACATATGGATAAAATAAACATATAAGAATAAAATAGATGATGCCTTTTTAAAGGACCTCATACGTATTAATATTATAAATATTAACAACATAAATCTGTAAATCAATTCTATGTATTCTGTTAATATAATGTACCAATAAATAATTCTGAAACATAAATACATGTATACATTATACTTTATACAATTAATTTTGTCCAACAATTCCACTTTTCTTCAAATTGGATTGTTCTGTTATTTATTATGGAAATATGTGATAATATATGTTCAGACAATTCTGGAAGCCTGAGTTTGCTGCAATTTTTAAGATGTTATCGATTAACAGAGACTTTTTAACAATTGCAATGACATATCAAATATATTTTTCTGCATAAAGTATTAGTGGCTGTATATTAAATATGTTTCTGATCGTTCTAATATTTGTACTAGGTTAAATTTCATTTTATTTCCTAAAATATATTTTTTTTTATAAAATTATTTGAAGACAAAATCCAGTGTGGGCTTCTTACAAATATTAAGACGACCAGAAACACATTGAATATACAGACACTGATATTCTAAACAAGAAAATATATTTAATATGTAAGTTTAATCGTAGAAATATTTTATTAGTCGGAAACATCTTACAATGCAGCAAACTCAGGAATGTCCCTTTAAACATCAAGAAAAGAACTTTTGATAATTGTATTGTAAAATGAATGTATTAACATTTGTAAATTTGTTTTACGCATTTATTTTGAGCTTTGAGTTTGTTTCATATCGTCACTGCAGAGTGGATCTCTGGGTAAATCAACCGCTGTAAGGAATAAATCAGACATTGATTTGATACTATTCCTGAATGGAATTGAAACCGTTGAGAACCTGCGTGACTTGATGCCAACAATCCTGAGATGTCTGAGAGAGCTGCTTAATGAACTCGTGAGAAGTCCAAATTACCCATGGGCGAGATCCATCAGGTACAAGAAAGACTCGAAGTTTGCCATATGCTGTATATTGACTACAACCGATGATTATGGCAATGAGGATGAACGAGAAGTTGATCTTTTGCCGGCTGTTGACATCACACATTCAGGTATAAAGCAAATCTCTGTATATCAAAAGTTTTTATACAGCGACTATTACGTGTTCAGCAGACCCCACCATATGTGTATCGATTATCCAGTAGTTGTAATACATTGCCTCTAACATTTCTCAAACATATATTTATTAAAGGGACATTCCTGAGTTTGCTACATTGTAAAATGTTTCCGACTAATAAAATATTTCTATGATTAAACTTACATATTAAATATATTTTCTTGTTTAGAATATCATTGTCTGTATATTCAATGTGTCTCTGGCCGTCTTAATATTTGTAAGAAGCCCAAACAGGATTTTGTCTTCAAATAATTTCGTACGTACGACAAAAATATATTTTAGGAAATAAAATGAAATTTAACCTAGTATAAATATTAGAACGATCAGGAACACGTTTAATATACAGCTACTAATATATTATGCAGAAAAATATATTTGATATGTAATTACAATCGTGAAAAAGTCTCTGTTAGTCGATAACATCTTTAAAATTGCAGCAAACTCAGGAATGTCCCTTTAACGAAAGTGTGCTTGTTTTCAGAGTCTTTACGTCGCATTTACGACAAAATGGATTCCACTGACGAGGACTCGAGAAGATATTACTCCGCTTGCTTATCTCGAATGCAAAGAGAGTTCGTCCAAAACGCAACGGCCTCCGCGAAAGTGAAAGATCTCATCCGTCTTGTAAAAATTTGGGCAAAGGTAAAGAGACTTTCTAAAACAAATAAAACACACAAATAACAAACAACGAGGCGGACAGTTTACGACTTCAGTCATATATACTAATAACATAATGAAGAACATTAACGTAAGCACATTTCATTTCAACTTATTTTCGTGCTTATATCCAATTAAGGTTCAAGCACGCTGTCCTGGGCACCCCACCCCGCCCTCGAGCGTTACGCAATTGTTTGTTTGCCCCTTAAAGGAGGTTTTCAAGACATGTAGCACATGTCAAATGTTGGACTCCCTGTTGAGGAATCTAATACGGATCATTGAAAGCGCATCTGCCTGAGCTTCATCAAATGGGTGGATCAGATAACACCAGCAGCCCACTAATCCCTCCTGTCTCAGCTTCGCCTAATTTATACTGTACAATTTAATATTTGACCCATTATAGTTCAGTTCAACTTTGTTTTCGTGCTTATATCCAATTACTGTTCAAGCACACTGTCCTCATCAAACACCTCAGCTATTTGGGCTGTCTGTCTAGGACAGTGGGCTAGTTGTTAGTTGGTTAGTGGTTAGTGAGAGAGAAAAAAGAAGAAGAAAGAAATGCTTTATTTAACGACGCACTCAACACATTTTATGGCGTCAGACATGTGGTTAAGGACTACACATATTTTGGGAGGAAACCCGCTGTTGCCACTTCATGGGCTACTCTTTCCGATTAGTAGCAAGGGATCTTTTATTTGAGTTTCCCACAGGCAGGATAGCACAAACCATGGCCTTTGTTGACCCAGTTATGGATCACTGGTCGGTGCAAGTGGTTTACACCTACCCATTGAGCCTAACTCACTCAGGGTTTTGGAGTCGGTATCTGGATTAAAAATTCCATGCCTCGACTGGGATCCGAACCTAGTACCTACTAGCCTGTAGATCGATGGCCTAACCACGACGCTACCGAGGCCGGTAGTGAGAGAGAAGAGGGTGTAGTGGACTTACACCTACCCATTGAGACTTTAAGAACTCGCTCTGGGTTGGAGCCGGTACTGGGCTGCGAACCCTGTACCTACTAGTCTGTAGTCCGATGGCTTAACCACTGCGCCACAGAGGCCGGTAACGTAAACACAACCAAATTTAATTAGCAGATTCGCTGTGAAGGAGAGACAAAGAGTGCTTGTACTTTTTTTCTTGGAGTTCGGGATTATATCCCCAGTGTGGTGTTAAATGAAGATGTATGCTGAATGTTTCTAGACGTGTCGACATGACACGTGTCTTCTTTGAACGTGTGAATATGAATAGCTTACTTTATATATGCCTATATATATATTCTATAAAACACATCTTGTCAATGTTACAGGACAGACAGGTTCCCATCCGTTCCTACTTCGTCGAGTTACTCGTCATTTACAACCAGCGCCGACATCCAGCACAGGATTTCGAGATTCCTGATCACGTGAAAGAGATTCTGGTGTTGTTGAGTGAATGTGAAAGCATGAGGATAGTGTTCACTGACAAGTACAATCCCAGGAACTACAGAAACACCATGAACAAGTTAGTATAGTGTACAACAGTTCCTGTGTATTGGCAGTCATATGTCTATCCTTTTAGACGAAAGAAAGAAATGTTTTATTTAACGATGCACTCAACACATTTTATTTACGGTTATATGGATGTCAGACATATGCTAATAAGGCACAAGGACGTTTATAGGCACATTTTGAGAGGAAACCCCACCCACGCTTTTGTCAGTTGTGGTGCACGTTGGAACGATGGGCTACCCTTCCGATTAGATCCAACAAATTGGATTTTTCATGCTACGCAAGCACCACAAGCTAGCACTCAACATACTGAGCACAAATCATGGCCTTTGTTGAACCAGTTATGGATCACTGGTCGGTCCAAGTTAGTCACCATAAGGCCGCCGCAAGGTCACCTCAAGGCCGTCGGTGGGCCCATTGGGCTATTTTTCGTTCCAGCCAGTGCACCACGACTGGTATATCAACGGCCGTGGTAATAAAACGTGTACTTTGGACTGACCAGTGGTTGCGCTAACTATATATATAATTTAAAAAAATTTAAATGGTGAGTAACGAGTCGGTTAATGATAAAAATATTTTATACTGTTTAATTCGGGTCCGTGAATTTAAGAATAATAACGATAGTCGGGTACATCTGGAATATAATATTTACCTTTTATAAAAATTAAATGACTTAATGATAGCAAATAAACTTAGTTGTTTGAAGGAAACTCACAACGCAACACTGGCTCAATCAACAATATGTACTATATACTCTTTAAAAAAAAGTAGGGGAACCTGAAATATTTATGTTAATATCAACTACGTGTATTAGACCGAACATACGTTTTGACCACAGACATCCTAGTAAAGAACGTCCAGGTCTGTTTATCAACACACCGAAACACATTCCATAGTTTGCACGTGCATCACGCAGTTGCCCCGTACACGTGCGTGGGGTGTCATTCTCGATTTTGACAATTTCCAGTAAGGTCGATTAATCACTGTGGAACATTATTTCTGTAAATAATGTTTCATTCTGTTCATCATACAGTTGTTATTGTTTTGTTTTTAGTCATTTTTATTGTTTGAATTTGCGATTTACTGAACCCCGTCAATTTCCAAATTTCACTTCTGACCCCATTCGTCCTTCAAGATCTTTGGTGGTCATAAAACTTACTGTAATACTGAATTACCGATTGTAATGTTTTTCCAATTAATTCACTATTATAATATAACCATTCCCCACAGCTAATATACCTTACAATTTTGACAATTGTAAATTCTTATTAGAGTTCCCCTACTTTTTTTGAAGAGTATATATATATACACTGGAAGTAAAACACTTGTGTAGCCCTGGGGATCATACATAGTTGGGGTTATTTTTTCCACAGCCTGTTATGACATGTCTAACGAAGGTCGTTTGCTATATGTGATACAACTATGTGATTAATTGACAGACAAGCAGACAGACAGACATATATATACTCTTCAAAAGAAGAAACGCAACATTGTCGTAACATTTGGAGAATTGATTTAATTATTTAATGGCGAGTCCGATAAAAATGAAATGACTTAAGGATTGTTCACAATAAACTCTAGTCCATTGTGAGAAGTGATAGGACACACCACCATAGGTCAAGGTCATCTGGAGTCAATACCGGGTGTGGCTCAATCAACAATGCCTGGCACCGCCTGCCCATTGAAGCAACCAGAGTACGGATGAAAAAGGGGGGGTGGCCCACACGGCCTGAAATATGCTGCCAGCTCGGGCAGGGTCTGGGGCTGTGGTTATGTCGGAGGCGTCGGTCCACTCGTCCCATAGATGCTCAATTGGGTTCAAATCGTGATTTCGATGGCCAAGGAAGGACCTAATGTTGTTGTTCTGTAGGAAAGCCGTTGTGAGACGTGCTGTGTGAGGCTGGCGTTGTCATCAACACACGTTGGCGTTGGCCATAACTGGAACATGTGTTTGCAGGTGGTCATGTAGCCCTGTGCATTCAGTTGCCCTGCACGTGGACACAGTGCTGTGGGGTGTGAGATGGCTGCCCATTTTGACAATACCCCCGCCGAATCTGTCCACTTCCTGCACGCAGTTTGCCGCATAACGTTCAACGACGCCTATACACGCGACATCTTCCATCATGAATACTCGTCACTGAACCACACCTGTCTCCATCGCAGTTGAGGCCATTGTCGATGAATCTGGCACCACTGCATCGGAGTCGACGGTGTTGTTTAAGTTACCTCGAACTGTTCTGGCACGAATTCCTTCACGTAGGCGGTTCCGTTTTCTGGTCGGATATCCTGCGCAAACCTGGTATGCTGCGGCTTGGAGGTGGCCCGTAGTCAATCGTTCCCGAATTTGGCGTCTGACCCCATTAGCGTCCTGCCCGGGGGTACAAGACCCGTGGGTCGACCGGATCTAAAAGGTACTGTAATCCATGTTGAAACGGTCCCACAGTTGGAGATGGTGCTTGGGACACATGGAATGCACTGGCAATAATATAACTGGATTCGCACAGCGTAATAGTCGGCCGATGGCATTGTTTCTCTGCGGTTCACTGAGACGTGGCATGTCCTGGATTGTAACTGTCGGCCAGATACAGAGGCCAGGCAAAACACCCTGCACTGTTATACCTGTCGGATGTTGCACGTGCAGACGCATAGCAGTGGTGACATGGTTTGCATGTGGCTGCGTTTTTGCGAATATTCACATTTTGGAACTTTATTGTACAGTAGCTGCGTTTTATCGAATGTAACCGTGGGAATGTGTTTGGGACATGCAATGACCTTATATTCACAAAGCATGAACCGGTAGGAAACATAAAATCGGAGTTATAACCCATTTGTACCCTTTTGCGTTTCTTTTTTGAAGAGTATATATATCTGATACTTATATAATATTGATGGTCACAAATATTTTGGCCGAGTCTTCCTGGTGTCTTCTTTGCTGGGAACAAATATTTATTAAAGAGATATTATAAAAGTTATGTTTTTTTATCGCTTTATCCTTTTGACTTTTAAAGTATGCGTGTAGAACTGAAGACCTTTCAATCGACCACGTCCCTAGAGCTGGTCAGTTTTTTTCATGTTATTATGTTATAATTAAATCTATAGCAGTTTATTGCTATAATTTTGTATTTTTTGTGTTCACAGAGACCAGCCATATCTTCTGTGTCCGGCTAACCCGTTCATGAACACGGCGCCAAGTCCTGCAGATGCCAGAATTGTGGCTCGAAAGGCAAGGGAGGTGCTGCCCATATTTTCATAAATAATATCACACTGCCGATTTAATAATAGTGATGATTATCAGATTTGACATTTTAGTGAAGAAGAAAATAATTAAATCGGTGTTTTTTCTTTAGAAAAAAAAGTTTTCTCAAGATAATTTTATAATTTTAGCTATCTGGATTTGTCGCTTCGGTGAAATAAAGTCTTTGATTTAAGTAAGTCTGTGTGAGGTTTTTTTTTGTAATATTAAAACTGTTGATTTTAAACACAATAATAATTAGTTAAGGTGTAATATTTTTCCTTCATCACAAAGCATAGTTGTCAAACAAAGACGCACACGCTCGCACATACACCGCAAATCCACGAAGAGCTAACTCGGGAATTCAAAATGGCGTCCAAAATGGTCGCCAGTATCTCTTTTTATCGTATTTTGCAAACAGATCAGGCCTTGACATATAAAATCGGGTAGTCCTCAATAAAAATGGGTGGCCCTATAATTTTAATAAATTTAAGAGGAAACAAGAAATAACCCAATGGGCAAACCGATGGAGATCGATCCCAGACCGACCAACATGAAACGCACTGCCATCAAGGTGAAGCCTTGAATCATTAATAGTATTGTAAAATCTGACGGGGAAAGAAATTATGCCAAATTATCCATTTTCTTACCATATTGTATATATTATAGAGCGCAAACCTGGTATAACAATTAGCTCACAGATAACCACATGCACTTAAAACATAGCTTATAATAACGCAAAAAGGACCACAGTCTAAAGTCTTTCTAAAGCAAAAAGGTAGCAGAGTGAAACGCAAAAACGGACCACTGTTGAAGGATTTGAGGTGTCTTCCAATGTTATGTATTGCACTTCAATCAGGATGCTTATGGTCTCAATATCAATACAGTTATTAAAGATAACATTAATGTCTGTTTTAGGGGTATTTGATACAAAACACATGTGAGATCGATATTTATTCGTCGTTTTAAAAGTTTTTATATGAATTTGATGACTTTAAACACTAAATGTGTAAAAAGTTGTTACTAAGGCAAAAAAAAAAAAATATGTGTGTTTCAGGTTTTATCTCTGGAAAAAATAGGGTAGGCAGGTAGGAACTTTTTTTTTTTTTTTTTTTTTTTTTTTTTTTTTTTTTAAAACCGTGTTCTTGACATACTGCATATAACCTGTCTGCAAAAATCGCGGTAGATGTTGGCTCTTTTTTTTTGGTAGTCAAAATTGTTTAGGGTCGCAGCGTAAAATTAGGGTCGGTCGGGAAACCGGAAACACACCAAAAAAAAATTACGCCTAAAACAAATCGCTAATTATAACGAGTACGCATGAATTAACATAAAAAAGTTAACTTAACAATTTGAATCCTAATATTATTTATGATGCATCTGGTGCATCGCCAAATTGTGACAGAACGCAACACAGCCCGACAGACTTAACGGAAATAGACGATTCTTAACCTACAGGTTCCCATGGTATGATATAATAATATGTGTGCGAGTACGTGTGTGTTTTAGTGTTGGCTGTAAAACTAGATAACTCCTGTGATCTTAGTGGCAACAAATCTTGTTCGTTGTTCCCCTTTGCAACTCAAGGTTCGTGTTGTAATGGCTCACCGGCCTCGGTAGCGTTGTGGTTAAGCTACCGGACTACATACAGGCTGCTAGGTATAGGGTTCGCAGCCCAGTACAGGCGTCAACCAAGAGCGAGTTCTTAAGGGCTCAATTGGTAGGTGTAAAACCACTACACCCTCTTCTCTCTCACTAACCACTAACCAACCAACACCTAACCCACTGTCCTGGACAGACAGCCCAGATAGCTGAGGTGTGTGACGAGTACAGCGTGCTTGAACCTTAATTGGATATAAGCACGAAAATAAAGTTGAACTGAACTATAATAGGTCAAATATTAAATTGTACAGTATAAATTAGGCGAAGCTGAGACAGGAGGGATTAGTGGGCTACTGGTGTTATCTGGTCCACCCATTTGATGAAGCTCAGGCAGATGCGCTTTCAATGACCCGTATTAGATTCCTCAACAAAGAAGACAGTGAGTCCAACATTTGACACGTGCTAACAGGTATACACTAAAGCCGGTCTTGGAAACCTCCTTTAAAGGGCCAACCAACAGTTGCGTAATGCTCGAGGGCGGGGTGGGGTGGGGTATATTTGGTTGTGTTACGAAACGTTATGGAGGGAGGGAGGGAGGTGGTTGTCAAGAAGTATGTAACGTTTTCAAAAACAATGATTCTTTTAAAATACAGCCAGTCGTTGCCATTTTGTTCTTAATATGTACTACGAAACTACGCAAGCATAAATACAACCAGAAAATGCAATAATATTGGTCAAATTATGTCAAAATGATTTTTTTTAAAAAGAGAAAAAAAAGCGACGGTGGGGGTATTGAAGAAGGCTGCGTACTTTTGAGGGGGGTTGCAACGACGCACTAAACACATTTTTGATTTACGGTTCTATGGATCTCTACAAGACTAGGGTATTGATGAATGCTGCGTAGTTTAGAGGGGGTTACATTACAAAACGTTAAACGGGTGTGGAGCGAAAAAATTACTAATTTTGACTTGCATAATTGTTGAACGGCCCCTAGAGATCTCTACAAGACTAGGGGTGGCAGAGATATTGAATTTCGAATAATCAATCAGTTATATTAAATTAAATGTCATTGTATAATTTGTTTGCATCATTTCTGAATTAAGTAACTCAGACGCCATATTGATCGATTGAAAACATATTGCATTGCACGCACGCACACGCACACACTTATATATATATAGGGGTGGGATGATGTGAATTCATGGCGGATTGTACCCAGCGGTAATGCGCTCGCGTAATTCTCGATTCATCTAGGATTAATCTCCCGTAGGTGGGTCTATTGGACTAATAGTCGTTTCTACCAGTGATCTACAGCTGGTGTAACAGAATGAATGAATGAATGAATGAATGAATGTTTAACGACAACCTAGCACAAACATACACATCGGCTGTTGGGTGTCAGAGACCGTGGTGTGTACTATCCTGTCTGTGAGAATAATAATACCTTGCACAATTGTCAAATTTTAAATTAATTTAAAAAAAAAACATTCGAAATAGAAAATAGTAAATATCATTATTATTATTATTATCACCACTATCATCATTACCATTACCATTACTACTACTGTATTATTATTTCACACGTATAGGGATAATATATAAGATGTGATTTAAATTAAAATCAAAACAGAATAGTAAAAGAAGATGAAAAGAAAATAGAGTGCTTGGAAAGGTAAAAAACATGTGTATGGAAGAGAAGGAAAAACATTGAAAGAAGGCGATATTATGTCAGACAACTAAGATTTGCTTTAGACGAAATCTATTTCCAGACAAGCTAGATTTCTGCATTTTTTCCGGTTTGGTTTGTAAAAAGAGTGGTTTTGTTAAGTTTCATTCAAATAAAAAGGTCAAGCCAGGAATAAAAAAAATTATGGAATGTTTCATAGCTACAATTTTTAAAAAGAATATATTTTTCGACATCAAATTTAGTTTTTAATATATTTTTGAATGCTATTTATATTTTACAAAATTTCTGTATTTTCAAACTGTAAATATAATACTTGATGTTTATAGTTAACCAATTTATGAAGCTACTGTTTTTGTTATTAGTTATACCAAATATGACAATATCTTTGCTGAAATTGATTTCGTTTCATGCTTCCATGATTTTACTTCTTTCCATAAATTATTAAAATTGCCACACTTAAAAAATAAATGTAGTAGTGTTTCACGTTATGGAAAGGAAGAGTACAAAACGCTCCCATTCCTGTTTATCATATATAAATCCCTCATTTGCATATTTTCTTTGTGCTTTTGGTATTATTATTCGAGTATTTAGTATATCGTGCATATGTTTGCAGTCACTTTTGTCGTTTAAGAACATGCTTAGTTTAAATGGGAAAATGGGATTTTGTAATGACATAAAAGTATCATCTGTTAAGTCCTTTAAGTCATGTATATAGGATTTTGTAGCATTTATAAATATGATACCAGTTTTAAGATATTTTTTATATAAAAATGTGTTTTTATCTATACACATTTTACTGTTGTACCAAATATTAAAAACCTATAATGTCATCTATATTTTATGCAGAGGCGGATATAAGGGGGTGGAGCCAAGGGCCTGGGACCACCCCCCCCCCTAAATTTTGCGACAGTTATAATTTTATTATATATTAATTTTCATCCCCTCCAAACCTCCCCCAAAGTTCCCTTGGATTTTCTGGATCCACCACTGTCGTGGGTGTTGTTTTTGTTGTATCTGTACCCAACTGTGTAATGTATCTCTCCAAAATGTATTTAGTTTTTTTTTTTTATTATTCTCCCCAGAGCAAAATGTATTTAGTATTCTTTCAAGTTTAAAAGTAATGAAATAGTCGCCATGCATAATTAAATCTAACCACTAACACACTGTCCTATGACAGCGTGCTTGAATCGTAATTGGATATACACACGAAAATAAGTACAAAATTGAAAAATTGTTATTTGTTAGAACATGGTTTGGTGACCACCGAAACAGTAGTTTTTTTGTTTGTTTTTTACTCTATTTCATTATTATTTTATTATTATTATTATTATTATTATTATTATTATTTTGTTAACTTTCTATGTTTGCAAGTCTAAATCAAGAGAAGTAACTCTTGGTAACATAACTTTCGAACAATACTCCGCCAGCTGCTGTCAGACCTGCCAAGACTGTTGAAACATGTTTTTGGTGTTTTCTAAACAAACAGGAAATCGCTATCGATATATTGAACTATGCAAACTTTTCAAGTGTGGAGCCCATTTATTCTTATTAATGATTCCATGATGGCGGCCCGCACGAGATTCGACGCGACCGGAAGACGCTTATAATGTGCGATGCGCAGTACAGACGGTTTACAAATATGTGGCCAACATGAGCAGGAGTTTCATATTTTGTAAAACAAACTGTATGGTACTTTTTAAATCGGCTGCTTGACAACACCCATTTACAGCGAGAACGCACACGTTTTAACGCAGTAGACATTGCAGCTTTAAAACTAAATAAATTTAAAGGTAATAAATGTCCAATGTTAAGATTACTGTGATTTGTTAAACTTCACTTGTTTTCCTTTAGAACTACAATGATGGTTTAAGGCCTTAAGCAAAACTTAACATTAACATCATTAGGCCTACATTGTGCTGCATAAGAAAAAAGGAAACAACGACCAAAGGTTGTTTTGTTTAACGACACCACTAGAACACATTGATTTATTAATCATCGGCTATTGGATGTCAAACATTTTGGTAATTTTGACATATAGTCTTGGAGAGGAAACCCGCTACATATTTTGTTCCATTAGTAGCAAGGGCTATTTTATATTACCATCTCACAAAAAGGATAGCACATACCACGGCCTTTGGTATACCAGTCGTGGTGCACTGACTGTAACGAGAAATAGCCCAATGGGCCATCGACGGGGACCGATCCTAGATTGACCGCGCATCAGGCGAGCGTTTTACCACTGAGCTACGTCCACATTCACCCACCTCGCCCCAAAAAAGGAAAAAAGAAAGAAAAGCGACCAACAACTTTATATGTATTTCTAGTCGACTAGTAGTAACCTCGGAACACGGCTAAAAGTGCAGATAGATGTTTAATAAATCAAATATGACGTCAAACCACAGATGTAACATTATTTCAAGCATCATATTTCCTTGTTAAAATAAACATGTTCGAATGGCAGCAAATGGTTGTTGTTTTCCAATCCAACAACTATGTATTTTTTTTTTTTAAACTTTGTTTTATTTAACGACACCACTAGAGCACATACCACGGCCTTTGATATACCAGTCGTGATGTACTACTGGCTGGTACGAGAAATAGCCCAATGGGCCCACCGACGGGGATCGATCCTATACCGACCGCGCATCAGGCAAGTTCTTTACCGTCCCGGCCCCCAGTTGAAAATGGGCAGAATTTTGAAAATAGCAATAGCGAGCAGCTCTAACGTTGGCGACCGGCCTCGGTGGCTCAGTGGTTAAGCCATCGGACTACAGGCTGGTAGGTATAGGGTTCGCAGCCCGGTACCGGCTCCAACCCAAAGTGAGCTCCTAAGGGCTCAATGGGTAGGTGTAAGGCCACTACACTCTGTTCTCTCTCACTAACCACTGACCAACTAACAACTAACCCTTTGTCCTGAACAGACAGTTTAAACACTGAATACATTCATTGTTTCTTAAAAGAACTTTGGATTTATAATAATTTAAGTGTTATTCAATGAATATAATTCACATTCATTATTAGTCCCCTATCGGTCCAACCGGAGGGGGTTATAGGTTTCATCTCCGTCTGTCTGTCCGTCCGTCCGTCCGTCCGTCTGTCCCACATAAAGCTTTCTAGATATTTCTTTTCACAATTCGTTAGAAATTTTGCGTATAGCTTTATAGTGTACCACTGCAGATCAGGTTTCACTTTCTTGACGATTTGTGACAGAGTTATTGCCCTTGAACTTAGGAGATACGGGGGGAAAATGCGGCATCTTTTTTTCTTCTTCTTTTTTTTTTCGCAATGACTCAACATATTCAGCTGAAAGTTTGTGTGTAGCTTTACAGATTAAGTTTGACTTTCATGACGATTTACCTATTTTTGACATCTAGACACATCCCTTGAATTTTGGCGAAATAAAAATTAGTTTTCCGGACTTTGTTTTTACAATGTCTCAGTATATTAAGCTGACATTTTGTGTATAGCTTTATCATATATTATTACAGATCAAATTCTAATGTTGTGGCAATTTACCCATTTCTTTTACAAAGATTTAGCCCTTGCACTTAGAAGATATGAAAATGTGTTTTTCTGATTTTTGCTCAATGCCTGAAGGTATTTTGTATATAGCATTGTCATGTACTGTTACAGAACAAGTTTAACTTTCTTGGCTATATTAGCTAAATATTTTATATATAAATGTAAAGTGCAAAGGGTCCAATTAAATATTATACACTTCCAAAACGAAGCTAAACAAAGATATAAAGTAGAAAAATGTATTTATCTTAGTAAGAACAATCTTAATAAATTCTTCAACAAGTGGGCAGTGTATTATTCTCTCTTTGAACAGACCTAATTTTTGTAACTTTCCTTGTACATCGTCTTGTTCCCAGCGGTCCACGCATTAATAATGTAGATACATACATATGTATATGTGTGTATGTGTGTATGTGTGTATGTGTGTGTGTGTGTGTGTGTGTATGTATATATATATATATATATATATATATATATATATATATATATATATATATATCATGTGCGTATTTTAAATATTTATGTACGTCGTTCATAGAATGGAAAAGGATGAAAGTGTGTTGTTGTTTTTTGCGTGAGAGAACGATAAATGGATAGCTACATTGATTAGATATGTATTTAGCATTGTCATGTACTGTTACAGAACAAGTTTAACTTTCTTGGCAATTTACCCATTTTTAACAGAGTTATGGCCCTTGAACGTAGGATATAAACAAAGTGCTGGGCCCTGTAGGGGACATGTATTGCTTTAGCAGTACTCTCGGAATGCTTGTTATACA
Source organism: Gigantopelta aegis (assembly GCF_016097555.1). NCBI lineage: Eukaryota > Metazoa > Mollusca > Gastropoda > Neomphalida > Peltospiridae > Gigantopelta > Gigantopelta aegis. The sequence continues at coordinate 34,135,737 of NC_054708.1, forward strand.
TATAATCTACACTCCGCATTCATTACTATTCATTATTATAATATGCATTCCCATTCATTAGTATACATGTACACACCCTATTCATTATTATATAATCTATATGCCAGGTGCATTATCATAAATTTCACATTTATTATAATACATATAATCTACACTACACATGCTTTATTATACACATGATTTACATACTTTTCTTTATTATACATACACTCTGCATTCATCAATATAAATGTATTAAATATTCCACAATTATGTTATATATATGTATACGTATAATGATGAATGGGCTTGTAGATTATTCGTATAATATTGAATGGGGTGTGTAAATTATACGTATAATAATGAATGGAGAGTGTAGATTATACGTATAATATTGAATGGAGAGTGTAGATTATACGTATAATATTGAATGAGGAGTGTAGATTATACGATTAATATTGAATGGAGAGTGTAGATTATACGTATAATAATCAATGGAGGGTGTAGATTATATGTATAATATTGAATAGGGAGTGTAGATTATACGTATAATAATGAGTGGGTAGTACCTATTATAATAATTAATAATTAATGGGGAGTGTAGATTATACGTATAATAATGAATGGGGAGTGTAGATTATACCATTAATATTGAATGGGGAGTGTAGATTATACGTATAATAATGAATGGAGCGTGTAGATTATACGTATAATATTGAATGGGGGGTGTAGATTATGCGTATAATAATGAGTGGGTAGTACCCATTATAATAATTAATAAATAATGGGGAGTGTAGATTATGCGTATAATAATGAATGGGGAGTGTAGATTATACGATTAATATTGAATGGGGAGTGTAGATTATACGTATAATAATGAATGGATTGTATATTATACGTATAATATTGAATGGGGAGTGTAGATTATACGTGTAGTACCCATTATTATAATGTATAGTAATTTATGGGTAGTATAGAATATGTCTAATAATGAATGTAAAGTAGATTATGTGTGTATATATATGATATACACTGTACATTCATTACTACACATATAAAACGGAATGTGTTGTCTAGATTGTGTATAATAATTAATGGGGAGTCTAAATTATACGTATAATAATGAATGTGATGTGCAGATTATACGATTAATATTGAATGGGGAGTGTAGATTATACGTATAATAATTAATGAAAAGTGTAGATTATACGTAAAATAATCAATGGAGAGTGTAGATTATACGATTAATATTAAATGGGGAGTGTAGATTATACGTATAATAATGAATGGAGAGTGTAGATTATACGATTAATATTGAATGGGGAGTGTAGATTATGCGTATAATAATGATTAGGGAGTGTAGATTATACGATTAATATTGAATGGGGAGTGTAGATTATACGTATAATAATCAATGGAGAGTGTAGATTATACGTATAATATTGAATAGGGAGTGTAGAGTATGCGTATAATCATGAATAGGGGGTGTAGATTATGCGTATAATAATGAATGGGGAGTGTAGATTATACGATTAATATTGAATGGGGAGTGTAGATTATACGTATAATAATGAATGGGGAGTGTAGATTATACGATTAATATTGAATGGGGAGTGTAGATTATACGTATAATAATGAATGGAGAGTGTAGATTATACGTATAATAATCAATGGAGAGTGTAGATTATACGTATAATATTGAATAGGGAGTGTAGATTATGCGTATAATAATGAGTGGGTAGTACCCATTATAATAATGTATAGTAATTTATGGGTAGTATAGAATATATGTCCAATAATGAATGAAGAGTAGATTATGTATATAATAATGAATGGAGAGTGTATATTATAATTTATATGTATAATAATGAATGGTGGTGTGTATAGTAATGATAAGTAGTGTAGTTTATATGTATAATAATGACTGTGGAGTGCAGATTATATGTATACTAGTAGTACTGAATGCGGATTGTAGGTTATATGTTTAGTAATGATTGGGGAGTGTATATTATATGTATAGTCATCAACGGGGAGTGGAGATTATATGTGTTATAATAAGGAATATGGAGTGTAGGTTATGTGTGTAATAACGAAAGAGGAGTGTAGATTATGCGTATAATAAGGAATTTGTGTGTTGTGTATGTGTGTATGTGTGTGCGTGTGTATGTGTGTGTGTTATGCGTATACTAATGAATGGGTAGCATATATGTTTGTAGTAACGAATACGTAATGTAGGTTATGTTTATAACAATGAATGGGGAGTGCAGATTATATGTGTAGTAATGAATGGAAAACATAGGTTATATGTATAGTAATGAATGGGGAGTATAGCTTATATGTACAGTAATGAATAGGGAGTGTAAATTATATGTATTATAATGAACGGAGAGCGCAGATTATATGTATAATAGTGAATGTTGAAGGTAAGTTATATTTATATGGTAATAAAGGGGGAGTGCAGATTATATGTATAGCAATTAATGAGGAGTGTATATATTATAGGTATAACATTGAATGGCAGTTCGGATTTCATGTATAATAATGAATGGGAAGTAGATTGTATGTATAATGATAAATGGAAAGTGCAGTTTAGTAGAGATCTATGGCATGTGTATATTATTTTAATTATACGCTGATATCCACATGTTACTAACATGCACCAAAATTAAGTTATCTTTACTTGATTATCATTCTTCTGTATAATAATTATATGTGACACCGGCTCCCACAGAGAGCGAGTTTTAACGACTCGGTGGGTATAGGTGTAAGACCACTACACCCTCTTGTCTCTCACTAACCACTAACAACTAACAACTAACCCACTGTCCTGGACAGACAGCCCAACTAGCTGAGGTGTGTGTGTGTGTGTGTGTGTGTGTGTGTGTGTGTGTGTGTGTGCGTGCGTGCGTGCGTGTGTGTGTGTGTGTCCAGGACAGCGTGCTTGAACCGTAATTGGATATAAGCACGAAAATAAATTTGAAGAAAGGAGTCTCAACAGTGTAGTTTGTACACAGAATAAAAAACCGAACAGCTCCACTTTGTTAACTTCCCATTACAAATACTACACAAAGACAAGCCTGTCCTTTAACGCACATTTGTTAATAATTGAATAATATAAAAAAAAAACCGACGTATACTGTTTATGTTGTAGTTAAGTGCAGGGCAATTAAGAGTTTATAAGCAAGTGTATGTGGATTTCTCGTTTTCCTAGAACACTCCGTTTCTTTTAACGCCTAGATAAACATGTTACCAAACGGGCACGCGCAGTGTGTTTATTTGTGGAACGGAAAGAATGAAATAAGTCATTTCATATAGTTTCTTTGATGTCATTGTGCTGGTTATAACTATATCTCTACCTCACTTGTTCGCCCCTCCTCTCGCTAAGTATGACCTGGACATTCAATGCTTGGCATTATCAAAAAAAAACATTTTAGATCGCCATCTAAAACTTCAAGAATAAGCTATTTAACCTGTAAAACATTCACCGTAAATCTCTGAATGGTACGATTTTTGTCTTGTGTAATTAATAACAATCAGTATTTGAATACCGAGAGTTCGTCATGCTCCAGTCCCCATCTCTCGCCATATTCCAATCCACATCTCTCGCCATGTTCCAGACTCCATTCCTCGCTATGTTTCAGTCCCCATCCCTCGCCATATTCCAGTCCACATCTCTCGCCATATTCCAATCCACATCTCTCGCCATGTTCCAGACTCCAATCCTCGCTGTGTTTCAGTCCCCATCCCTCGCCATATTCCAGTCCCTATCTCTCACCATACTCCAGTCCGCATTTCTCGCCATATTCCAGTCCACATCTCTCGCCATATTCCAATCCACATCTCTCGCCATATTCCAGTCCACATCTCTTGCCATATTCCAATCCACATCTCTCGCTATGTTCCAGACTTCATTCCTCGCTATGTTTCAGACTCCATCCCTCGCCATATTCCAGTCCCTATCTCTCACATACTCCAGTCTGCATTTCTCGCCATATTCCAGTCCACATCTATCGCCATGTTCCAGACTCCATCCCTCGCCATGTTCCAGTCCCCATCCCTCGCCATATGCCAGTATCTCTCGCAATGTTCCAGTCTCCATCTCTCGCCATGTTCTAGTACCAAGCAGTCGCCATATTCCAGTCTCCATCTCTCGCCATGTTCCAGACTCTATTCCTCGCTATTTTTCAGTCCCCATCCCTCGCCATATTCCAGTCCTTATCTCTCACCATACTCCAATCCGCATTTCTCGCCATATTCCAGTCCACATCTCTCGCCATATTCCAATCCACATCTTTCGCCATGTTCCAGACTCCAATCCTCGCTGTGTTTCAGTCCCCATCCCTCGCCATATTCCAGTCCCTATCTCTCACCATACTCCAGTCCACATTTCTCGCCATATTCCAGTCCACATCTCTTGCCATATTCCAATCCACATCTCTCGCCATATTCCAGTCCACATCTCTTGCCATATTCCAATCCACATCTCTCGCTATGTTCCAGACTTCATTCCTCGCTATGTTTCAGACTCCATCCCTCGCCATATTCCAGTCCCTATCTCTCACATACTCCAGTCTGCATTTCTCGCCATATTCCAGTCCACATCTATCGCCATGTTCCAGACTCCATCCCTCGCCATGTTCCAGTCCCCATCCCTCGCCATATGCCAGTATCTCTCGCAATGTTCCAGTCTCCATCTCTCGCCATGTTCTAGTACCAAGCAGTCGCCATATTCTAGTCTCCATCTCTCGTCATGTTTCAGTCTCCATCTCCCGCCATGTTCTAGTATCAAGTAGTCGCCATGTTCTAATCCCCATATCTCTCCATGTTCCAATCTCCATCACTCGCCATGTTCCAGGCTCTATTTTTCGTCATGTTCCAGTCCCCACTTCTCGCCATGTTCCAGTCCCCATCTCTCGCCATGTTTCAGTCTCCATCTCTCGCCATATTCCAGTCCCCACCTCTGGCCATGCTCAAGTCCTCATCTCTGGTCATGTTCCAGTCCCCATCTCTCGCCATGCTCCGGTCTCCATCTCTCGCCACATTCCAGTTCTCATTTCTCGCCATGTTCTAGTTCCAAGCAGTCGCAGTATTCTAGACTCCAGCGCTCTCCATGTTCTACTGTTAAGCGCTCACCATGTTCCATCACTCAGCGTCTTCATGTTCTACTGTTAAGTGCTCGCCATGTTCCATCAGCCAGCGCTCTTCATGTTCTACTGTTAATCGCCCGTCGTGTTCCATCACCCAGCGCTCCCCGTGTTCTACTGCTAAGCGGTCGCCATGTTCCATTACTCAGCGTCTTCATGTTCTACTGTTAATAGCTTATCATGTTCCATCACCCAGCGCTCTTCATGTTCTACTGTTAATCGCTCACCATGTTACATCACCCAGCACTCTCCATGTTCTACTCTTATTCGCTTCCCATGTTCCATCACCCAGCATCTTCATGTTCTACTGTTAATCGCTCGCCATGTTCCATCACCCAGTGCTCTTCGTGTTCTACTGTTAATCGCTCGCCATGTTCCATCACCCATCGCTCTTCGTGTTCTACTGTTAATCGCTCGCCATGTTCCATCACCCATCGCTCTTCCTGTTTTACTGTTAATCGCTCGCCATGTTCCATCACCCAGCACTTTTCATGTTCTACTGTTAATCGCTCGCCATGTTCCATCACCCAGTGTCTTCATGTTCTACTGTTAATCGCTCGCCATGTTCCATCACCCAGCACTCTTCGTGTTCTACTGTTAATCGCTCGCCATGTTCCATCACCCAGTGCTCTTCGTGTTCTAGTTAATCGCTCGCCATGTTCCATCACCCAGTGTCTTCATGTTCTACTGTTAATCGCTCGCCATGTTCCATCACCCAGCACTCTTCGTGTTCTATTGTTAATCGCTCGCCATGTTCCATCACCCAGTGCTCTTCGTGTTCTATTGTTAATCGCTCGCCATGTTCCATCACCCAGTGCTCTTCGTGTTCTACTGTTAATCGCTCGCCATGTTCCATCACCCATCGCTCTTCATGTTCTACTGTTAATCGCTCGCCATGTTCCATCACCCAGCGCTCTTCATGTTCTACTGTTAATCGCTCGCCATGTTCCATCACCCAGCGCTCTCCATGTTCTACTGTTAATCGCTCGCCACGTTCCATCACCCAGCGCTCTCCATGTTCTACTGTTAAGCGCTCGCCATGTTCCACCACCCAGCGCTCTCCATGTTCTATTGTTAATCGCTCGCCATGTTCCATCACCCAGCGCTCTCCATGTTCTACTGTTAATCGCTCGCCACGTTCCATCACCCAGCGCTCTTCATGTTCTACTGTTAAGCGCTCGCCATGTTCCACCACCCAGCGCTCTCCATGTTCTATTGTTAATCGCTCGCCATGTTCCATCACCCAGCGCTCTTCATGTTCTACTGTTAATCGCTCGCCATGTTCCATCGCGCATCACTCTCCATCTTCTACTGTTAATCGCTCGCCACGTTCCATCACCCATCGTTCGCCATGTTCCATCACCCAGCGCTCTATTGTTAACCATTCGCCGTGTTCTTACATCCAGCCCTCTCCATGTTCTACTGTCAAGTATTCACCGTGTTCTTACATCCATCAGTCACCATGTTCTAGTACCCGGAATCGGGATCGAACTCAGTTAGTAGACCGTTCGCCAGCGGTGCTTTACTTTTATCGTAGTATCAAACCCCCTCGGTGAACCCATTCTCTGGTTGGGTTTTCCCGTTGCAACTGGTGCCAAATGACTGGTACACCAAATGGCGTGGTATGTGCTGTCCTCTCTGTGGGAAAGTGCATATAAAAGATCCTTTAATGCTAATGGAAAATGTAGCGGGTTTTCTCTAAGACTTTATGTCAATATTATCAAATAAAAAAGAAAGAAAAATGTTTTATTTAACGACGCACTCAACACATTTTATTTACGGTTATATGGCGTCAGACATATGGTTAAGGACCACACAGATTTTGAGAGGAAAGCCGCTGTCGCCACTACATGGGCGACTCTTTCCGATTAGCAGCAAGGGATCTTTTATTTGCGCTTCCGACAGGCAGGATAGCACAAACCATGGCCTTTGTTGAACCAGTTATGGATCACTGGTCGGTGCAAGTGGTTTACACCTACCCATTTAGCCTTGCGGAGCACATATTATCAAATCTTTCACATCCAATAGCCGGTAATTGATAAATTAGTGAGTTCTAGTGGTGTAGTTAAACAAAATAAAATATAACAGTACTCTGTTCATTTCTATGACAATCTCTGGCAAGGGACGGGATGTAGCCCATTGGTAAAGCACACGCTCTAGGATCGATCCCCGTCGGTAGGCCCACTGGGCTATTTCTCTTTCCAGTCAGTGCACCATGACTGGTATATCAAAGGCTGTGGTATGTGCTATCCTGTCTGTGGGATGGTTCATATAAAAGATCCTTTGCTACTAATGGAAAAAAATTAGCGGATTTCCTCTCTAAGAATATATGTCAAAATTACCAAATGTTTGACATAGATCTAATTAATAAATCAATCTGCTCTAGTGGTGTCGTTAAACAAAACAAACTTTAACTTGAATATCTAGCAGCTGTTGATAATCGAGGCTTCCAGAATACAACCTCGATTGTCTATGCAGTGATCGAAGCATTACCCTTCAGGTCCGGTCAGGTCATAGGGTTTCACGTGCACATTCAGTGCAAGCTGTTGTAGTGCACGCCTGTCATGGGAACAGGTGACGTCCTTAGCCGGCTCCTCTGTCCAGGACAGGGAAAGGGTTGGGTGGGTAGGAGAGGGGACCGCCGCACTGGTAAGGGAGCACCAGCAGCCGGCAGCGGTAGCTGGCGGGGGTAGTTTTGGTGCTATGGAATTTTGAATGTCCCGTATAGTAGGATTAAATAAATAAATAAGAGGTTGCGCAGTTTTATTAGAAAAATCGGATGCGTTTTTAGGCGGTTCGCCGAAATATAATGGGTAGCTACATGTAATTTGAATTTTAGTATGCCGAGAGTAGCTCGTTATTACCCGTTTCATTTCATTTCAACTTGTTTTCGTGCTTATATCCAATTAAGGTTCAAGCACGCTGTCCTGGGCACACACATCAGCTATCTGGACTGTCTGTCCAATGACGGTGGGTTAGTTGTCAGTGGTTAGCGAGAGAGAAGAGGGTGTAGTGGTCTTACACATACCCACCTAGTCGTTAAAACTCGCTCTGGGTGGGAGCCGGTACCGGGCTGCGAACCCAGTACCTACCAGCCTTATGTCCGATGACTTAAGCACGACCCGTTTCGATTGTGTTGGAAGTGAGCGCCATTCAGTACCACTTGACATTAATTCTCTTCTCTCGGACACTCGGGTGAGCGAGTGCACCGGTTCAGCACGTTCAGTGAGTCGTTTGAGAGAAGCTGCTCTCATGTTATTGCCAGTGCTGTAATGATTACTTAAGTATGTCGTGTTCAGCTCAGCTTGTGGGGACTTTTTGCTGTGTTACTTTTTATTTCACAGCTGGTTCCATCTTTACTGTTGTTCATGTTCATGGCGTAGTCAGGATTTTATTGGGGGTGGGGTGGGGAGGAGGGCAACCCACACTATGTATGTGTGTAAGTATGTATGTATGTATGTATGTATGTATGTGTGTATAATTTTATAAAATTTAATACAGTTAGGGGTTTTTTAACGGTTTGATTGGAGCGGGCATGACCTCCGTGCCCCCACCCCACCCCACCCCACCCCACCCCCACACCATCCCTCCCTACGCCACTTGTTCATGCATCTGTCCGTTTGTTATTTTTATATTCGAAACTGAAAAACTAATAAGCTTAAGTTGTAGGACCAGCCGAAATAATGTTTTTGACGAATCTTGACGTTATGCATCTGACAGACATCTTGAATTTAGTAGAAAATTACAGTAATGTGCATGCTAACTAACTATTGTTTTTTGCTATCCTTTTGGTTTAGTCAATAGTATATAATAGTATGACTTCAGTTTACCACAGACAAAACAATAGCATAAATGTTTTTTTGGAACAGTGCATTGTATGATTCTTTAAATTTAGCGTCATCACATATTAGCGTCTTGTATGACCTCGCTAAATTCGCTAAAAGTTTATGCTCGCTAACATTTCCTGATTTACAGTATTTATTTACTTATTTATTTATTTATTTGTTTGTTTGTTTGTCTATCTATCTATGTATCTATATATATATATATATATATATATATATATATATATATTTTAAATTTTACTGTTGTCATTTGTTGTATTTCTCTAAGCTTAATACCAACTGCAAGTTAACTGTATCAATTTTGGGGGAGTGTTGCGAGGGGATGGAATTTGAGAAAAATAGTTTTTGCTGCTAGGCACAAACGCTTTCAAAGAAAGATAACTTTCAAGTAATATCCACCATTATATGACATATCATTGCTAAATCTCAAACGATAATACAAAATCCTCAGTTTAAAGTATAGTAATGTGTCCTTGTTTTATGTATAATATGTATTTTGTATTACACACCAGTGTAAGATATTGCTCATGTCATAACGATCACTCAATATCTAACTGGTGTAATATTTGGAGGTTTTTAAAATTATTTTTTGTTAATGTTTTTAGTACATGCTATCCACATTTGGAATAAAATAAAATTAGATAAGACAGCAGTGTTAAAGAATGAATGAATGAATGAATGAATGTTTAACGACACCCCAGCACGAAAAATACATCGGCTATTGGGTGTCAAACTATGGTAATGCAAACAAATGATGATCAACATCAATATAAAAAGATTTAAATAAAAACACAGTGTAAAGAACTGTGCAAAAATACAAATATCACAGATAGATACTGACTTTTACTCAAAATTTCAATTTGTGCTGTATTGGCCATTCTCAAAGAGAATGTTACACCCCTGCACCACGGTGAGGTTACAGCACGCGCAGGGGCAGTGTTAAAGATACATATTCTAAATATATGCATATATGTAATTATTACAAATATTAACCTTAGTAACAACTGTAACAGTGTACTACTATTCTTGTCAGTTCTATATAAATATAACTCACATACTCACATACAAATACAGGTACATGTAAGTAAGCCTTCGAACTTTTTTATATTAATAAAATAATTTTCTGATTTTCCTTTACAAGACATTAAAGTGTGCAGAAACGGAGCTAGCTCTGGGAAAGCAAATCATTTCTCCAAATTATCTGTAAACCCAGTTATTTTCCTACCAAAAATCAATTACTTGTATATCATGAAATTATTTTGCCAATTTAAAATAATGTTTGTCATTAGGTTTTTAAATTCCCAGTAGGCGAATTTGGTGGTTGCCAGAGCTAGCCCGAGACCTGCAAGTTTACCTTAAGACTGTTGCTCAAACAGAGTATGACAAATTGACAACATTTTTATAAATGAGTCAAATTTACAAGTGGAAAAGGCAATTGCCTTAGTAATATAATAATAATCTGACAACTCATTTTGGATCCAGTTTAAACCAGGCACATAAGCAAAGAAAAGAAAGAAAGAAATGTTTTATTTAACGACGCACTCAACACATTTTATTTACGGTTATATGGCGTCAGACATATGGTTATGGACCACACAGATTTTGAGAGGAAACCCGCTGTCGCTACTACATGGGCTACTCTTTCCGATTAGCAGCAAGGGATCTTTTATTTGCGCTTCCCACAGGCAGGATAGCACAAACCATGGCCTCTGTTGAACCAGTTAAGGATCACTGGTCAGTGCAAGTGGTTTACACCTACCCATTGAGCCTTGCGGAGCACTCACTCAGGGTTTGGAGTCGGTATCTGGATTAAAAATCCCATGCCTCGACTGGGATCCGAACCCAGTACCTACCAGTCTGTAGACCGATGGCCTAACCACGACGCCACCGAGGCTGGTAGGCACATAAGCATTCAAATGACTTTTAAATATTAAGTGTTTAATAACAAGAACAATTACATTAACAGGATCGTTGTTTCTAGTTTTAAAGCCAAACATTATATTTTCTTTATTAAAATTAATAATTGCACCTGTTTTTATTTGAACCCAGTTTTTAATTGCTGTCCAAATAGAGTTGGGTGCATTCCCAAAAATAGTGTAATATTGGCGTGACGTAAGCATGACGTAGATCACTTGCTGGCCCAATTCGTAGAAAACTAACATGTAATAGGTCTTGACATCTGCTTACTTCTGCGTTGCGGCTTGTTTGCAGTTGGTTTGTAATACATAAAATACTAAACTAGCTTGCATACCATACCATTTTTATGAAACTCATAAACAATGGTGGTATCTGACTCGCTTTCGCTCGTTAGATACCGAAACTCTTCACTCATTTCATAAAAATGGTATGACAGCCAAGCTCGTTTAGTATTCTTATCATGGGCGGATCCAAGGGGGGGGGGGACCAGGGGGACGCGTCCCCCCCAAAAAAATTGTTCAAGTGCCCTCAAAATGTCCAAGTGCCCTTTTTGTTTGTAGAATTTTTTTTTTTTTTAAGTAAACAATAATTATATTGTAGATAAATGAAATCAAGATTTTCGTGTACATGCGCAAGCTTGCAGATGTGTCTGTGTTATTGAGTCTCAATGGGGCCCCATTGAGGTTCTAACGCGAGTGACGCCAATTTACTTCATTATTGCTAGTATATTATGACGTAGAACTGTAGGAATTCATATTAATTGTAAATATCAAAACTTGTAGTAAGGTGCCCTTTTGACGAGTCAATGTGCCCTTCTTTTTTGGTCCCCCCCCCCCCCTAAAAATATTTCCTGGATCCGCCCATGATAGACTGTTAGGAAACTTTATAAACATTTCGTTCTATTGTTGTTTTCTTCAAATATGAAATTCGGTCACAGTTTACCATTCGCAAAATCTGTTTATATACCAGAAATAGATTTTTTAATTAATAAAACGTTGACGTTATTACAAGACTGAATTACAATTAGAATTTAAATAAAGTTGTTGCAATTGGGATGAATATATCATTATAATTCTGTAATCTGTAGTGAACTCATTGTTCAACTTTTCAAAAAAAAATTGAGCCGAATTTACAAAGCCTGTTTTAGACTTACACGCGTGTAACTACATATATTTACAATGCTTAAACACCTGCGTTTAAGAAAAACAGGCTTCGTAAATTTGACCCTTTAACTTTATACCAGCTTCACGTTGAAGTCCACTATTCTGTATACACTGAACATTTAAAAAAAAAAAAACCAAAAGAAACCAGTTTAATCATTAATAATGTGAAATAATTAAATAAAAATCTGTGTATCTTATTAATATTATTTTTAAATTATTTTTATTAATTAGGACTCATTTTCTTTTTAAAAACTATATTTATTCCTGTGCTAAAGTTTATTAAAGATATAAGAATCAAGGTTGACTTGTTTGGAAAATTTATGTCTGTGAGTATACATTAGAAAAAAAATGTAGCGGGTTTCCTCTGATGACTACGAGTCAGAATTACCTTGGCAGATGACTAGGCCAAATAGTTGAGACGAGGGCCCAGCTCAGCGTACTTGAACCTTAATTGTTGAAATTACACGAAGAATATCCATATATTTACTTCTCTCTCATAAATAAGTAGACAAAACATTAGCCCGTCCTTAACGGATGGCCAGATAGCTGAGAGGTGTGCCCAGCTCAGCGTACTTGAATCTTAATTGGATATAAGCACTAAGATCATTTTAAAATTACACAATGAATATCTGTGTGTGTGTGTGTGTGTCTCTCCCCCCCCCCTCTCTCTCTCTCTCTCTCGCTCTCTCTCTCTCTCTCTCTCTCTCTCTCTCTCTCTCTAATAAGTAGCCAAATCATTAGCCCGTCCTTGACAGATGGTCAGACAGCTGAGATGCGTGCCCAGTTCAGCGTACTTGAATCTTAATTGATTGTAAGCGCTAAGATCATGTTAAAATGACACGAAGAATGTGGAGATGTGGAAAATCTGGTGGTAGTCTAGCATGCACATGCCTCGCACACATGTTGTCTTCCCATTTAGTGCCAGGTCGGAGAAAATACGAGCCACGTGTCTGTGATTTACACACAATGACAAATATGTCGCCACTGTTGGTCAGCTTAATTACTGCCACATAGAAAATGCTTAAGCAAAACAGAGAAAAGTGCTTGTTTATTAGCACGTATTATTGTCTCCAAATGAATATTTTCAGCCGCATTCGTTTTGTCAGTCCGGGATCCTTTTGGGACCTGTGGAAGATATTCTGGGCTACTTCCCCACCAATGCGGTGCGCATACGTCGATGCATTTCTCAGTGTATCAAATTCATTTTTTTGTTTGAAAGACAAATTGTTATAAGATGAAGGAATGGATATTTAAATATTTCCAGAAAAGACGTCGTGATCTTTCTGCATTATATATATTTTTTATATCAGTTTTTGAAATTACAAACGATTCGACTAGAATTATCTTCTGATGATTGGAAGAAATTTTATACTTTTTGTTATTGTTTTTTTAAACGAGACATTAGTTCTCAAGCGATTACTTTAAAAATATAAATGTTTATTTACTAGCATTTCAATACATGTGTTATTCAGCAGTTATTGGGGTGGGAGTCAGGTAGTCAACTTGTTTTTCATATAGCAGTGCTAATCTGAGACTTTTCTATTGTGTATTTCCACCATTCTACCCTCAAAATTAGTTGTAATTCATGTAAAAATGCGTTGTGATTCGTTTGTAACCCTATATAGCTGTTTGATAGTAATGCTAATTTGAACAAATGTTGTTATCCAGATTCGGGCATTTTCGTTTAATTCGGGCTAAAACCAGCCTGCCCACCCACACCCCTACAGACATGGGAGCCCGTACGCTTATGTATAGTAGTAATTTTAAACAACTGAAACTTAAAATGTCTTTGAAATATTCCACACGCACAATGTGTAGTATCTTAGATTTTAAAGGGACTGTCCCAAGTTTGCAAACATTGTATGATGTGTCCTACTGACAGAGCCTTTTTCGGCTACCAACATTACATATTAAAAAGTAAAAAGTTTGTTTTATTTAACGACGCCACTAGAGCACATTGATTTTTATCTTATCATCGGCTATTGGACGTCAAACATATGGTCATTCTGACACTGGGTTTTTTTAGAGGAAACCCGCTGTCGCCACATAGGCTACTCTTTTACGACAGGCAGCAAGGGATCTTTTATTTGCGCTTCCCACAGGCAGGACAGCACAAACCATGGCCTTTGTTGAACCAATTATGGATCACTGGTCGGTGCAAGTGGTTTACACCTACCCATTGAGCCTTACGGAGCACTCACTCAGGGTTTGGAGTCGGTATCTGGATTAAAAATCCCATGCCTCGACTGGGATCCGAACCCAGTACCTACCAGCCTGTAGACCGATGGCCTAACCACGACGCCACCGAGGCCGGTATATTGTGGAAGGAGATATTAACACAGGTCTGCCAATAGCAGGAAACTGCTTTCAAAGGTATGCGGTAATTAAAACCAAGAATCCACTTCCAGTGTTATTCCAAGCTTTTAGAACTGTTTATCTATAATAAACTGAAGAAGGAGAGCATGTGAAAAGTGGTATGTTTGCCGTACACAATGCCGATCTACTTTGATTAATTCATTCATTAAGTTGTTTTACCTACAGGGTAAGGTGTACACGCTGAACGTGGCTCTGGGAGAATACGTACGGTAAGTGCTGAACCACGCAGTAAACACGGACAGCACGTGGCCAATAACACGTGCACGAAACACAGGAAGTGTGCATTAATTAAGTGCTCAAAAGCAAATGAAGATAAAAACGTTTCACCATCGGTTAACTTATCGTACCTTATCTTCATTACAATGGCGGATCCAGAGGTGGGGGTCACAGTGGTCATGTTACTCCCTTCCCACCTCCCCCGCCTGTTTGAAGTGCCCTTTTAAAAAAAAAAAAAATTTGTTTGGCTTTGTTATTAAATTCATCATTCACTACATAAAACACTAAATTGTCAAAAAACGTGTGTCTGAGCATCTTTATTTCAAGTGTCCCGGGGAACATGCCCCCCCCCCCCCTCCCCATACACACACACATACACACCCTTTGACAGAATGTATTGTCAGATCAATACAAATAAAGTTTGTTACGACACCACCTATAGCACATTGATTTATCAATCATCGGCTATTGGATTTCAAATATTTGGTTATTTTGACTCGTAGTCAACAGAGGAAACCCGCTACATTTTTCAGTTAGTAGCAAGAGACCTTTTATATGCAGATCAATACAAGTATTATTCTAGATGCCTTTGTCAGAGTGTATTGTCTGTTCAGTGGAAGGATTCTAGATGTATTTGAGAGAGTATTGTCAGATCAGTGGAAGGATTCTAGATGTATTTGAGAGTGTATTGTCAGATCAGTGGAAGGATTCTAGATGTATTTGAGAGTGTATTGTCAGTTCAGTGGAAGGATTCTAGATGTATTTGAGAGTGTATTGTCACATCAGTGGAAGGATTCTAGATGTATTTGAGAGAGTGTATTGTCAGTTCAGTGGAAGGATTCTAGATGTATTTGAGAGAGTGTATTGTCAGATCAGTGGAAGGATTCTAGATGTATTTGAGAGAGTGTATTGTCAGATCAGTGGAAGGATTCTAGATGTATTTGAGAGAGTGTATTTTCAGATCAATGGAAGGATTCTAGATGTATTTGATAGTGTATTGTAAGATCAAAGTTGGTTTTGTTTAACGACACCACTGGAGCACATCGATCAATTAATCATCGGCTATTGGATGTCAAACATTTGGTAATTCT
>NC_054708.1:34156467-34201467 GCF_016097555.1 Gigantopelta aegis
CAAACACTAAAAATTACTAAAAACTAAACAATAACAACTGTATGATCAACAGAATGAAAAAGATTGACAGAAATAATGTTCCACAGTGATTAATGGACTTTCTTGGAAATTGTCAAAATCGAGAATGACACCCCACGTACGTGTACGGGGCAACTGCGTGATGCATGTGCAAACTATGGAATGTGTTTCGGTGTGTTGATAAACAGACCTGAACGTTCTTTACTAGGACATCTGTGGTCAAAACATATGTTCGGTCTAATAGTTGATATTAACTTTAATATTTCAGGTTCCCCTACTTTTTTAAAGAGTATATAATGGTTGAACAATCTGGACAGTCTCTTTTATGTTGTGCTACATGTATAGAATATAGTCAAATATTAAATTAGTTTAAAGCATTATAATTGTGACTTGGTTTCGGCCATCATGAAAATAGGTTGTTTCTTGGAATGAGGCGACATATTTTTCACCGGTGTTGTCGATGGGTATTATATTTCTATTGAAAACACGTGCTGGTAGATATTAATGCGTGCTGTGACAAGATCGGACAAAGAGGAACAACTTAGCGATATTGGTGTAACTAGCGGCAGCTCTATTCTATATCTAACAATAGTAATACCAAATTAAAAAAATTAAATGGCATTAAAAGGTAACCCTGTGTAGAGTTGCGTACGTCATGGCTACCTAATGAAGGAGAAAAAGACTTCTGATGGCCCAATGTGGCGAAGCAGCTGTTTGGTCTGTGTTTGATAAATGTCATAAAAATAGCACATGTTTCGCTGCGAGATCGAGTCCACATTGATAGGTGAACTCAAAGACCCCGACAACTACCTGCAGCCGAGCTCATTGGGTAACACATGTTCATAAAGCAGCAAGGAAAATCAGCCAGTTTTTAAAACATGTATGGGACGTAGAGTGTCGTTAACAAATGACCCGCAGTAATAATAATCTTATAACATAATTACACAATGGGCGTCACTAGGAATTTTTGAAAAGGTTTTTTTTTGGTGTGTTTTTTTTTTTGGGGGGGGGGGGGGGGGGGGGGGCGGGGGGGGGGGGGGGCGCGGGGGTTTCATTGCTAAGAAATTAAGAAATGCATCAATTTCACCATAACTGGACAAAGGCCGTGGTATGTGCTTTCCTGTCTGTGGGAAAGTGCATATAAAAGATAAAAGAGCCCTTGCTGCATTAGGAACAATGTAGCAGGTTTCTTCTGTTAACTATGAGTCACAACTACCACATATTTGACATCCAATAGCCGAT
The DNA here is from genome assembly GCF_016097555.1 of Gigantopelta aegis. Taxonomy (NCBI): domain Eukaryota; kingdom Metazoa; phylum Mollusca; class Gastropoda; order Neomphalida; family Peltospiridae; genus Gigantopelta; species Gigantopelta aegis. Next base: position 34,157,728 of record NC_054708.1, read on the forward strand.
GATAAATTAATCAATGTGCTCTAGTGATGTCGTTAAACAAACTTTTTTTTTTCTTTTTTTTTTTTGCATTATATTAAAAAAAATTGTCGTTCGCACTCAAAACCTAATCCACTCCCCACTCCCCCCCCCCCCCCCCCCCCCCCCCGGAACCACCTGCAGGTGACACATTATTGCACTACATTAAACTACATACTAAAGTAATCACCCAGTATTTGTATAACACATGTTTGACCGTTCGTGCTACTTAAAGTACTCATTAAATACATTTTACCTGGTCTTTTGTTATAAACATTTAAGCTCTAAGTCAGGTTTTAAACGTTAACGTCGTGATAATTTTTCTCGCTCCAGCCAGTGCACGACAACTGGTAAAAGTCTGTGGTATGTGCTTTCCTGTCTGTGTGGGGAAAAGTGCATATAAAAGATCTCTTGCTACTAATGAACAAAAATTGTAGCGGGTTTCGTCTGATGACTGTGAGTCAAAATTATCAAATATTTGACATCCAATAGCCGATGATTAATAAATCAATGTGCTCCAGTGGTGTCGTTAAATAAAACAAACGTTTACGTTATAAATGAATCCAGTTTTACGTTCTGGCTTATCGTCTGTGCCGTAGACCCACATTTTGAAGTTTTAAATTATCCAGGTTGTCTTTTATACCGCATGGTACAAAATTCTATTAGAGGTACTATTAGCTGGGATGTGCTTCTCACGTGTAACTGTTTTTGTTCGAAGTCTTAGCCCATATACTTAGTCACTAATAGACATTTGCAGACACCACACGCAGTACACAGTTTAAAAAGTTTGTTTTGTTTAACGATACCACTAGAACACTTTGATTTATTTATCATCGGTTATTGAATGTCATATAATATAGTCTTAGAAAGGAAACCCGCTACATTTTCCCATTAATAGCAAGGTTTTGTTTATATGCACTAGCCCATAGACAGAATAGCACATACCACGGCCTTTGATATACCAGTCGTGATGCACTGGGCGGTACACCCAAACACTAAAACATCCAGTCGTTGTAATCATCGGTGGGCCCATTGGGCTATTTCTGCTCCAGCCAGTGCACCACGACTGGTATATCAAAGGCCATGGTATGTGTTATCCTGTCTGTGGGATGATGCATATAAAATATCCCTTGCTGCTAATCGAAAAGAGTAGCCCATGAAGTAGCGACAGTGGGTTTTCTCTCTTAATATCTGCGTGGTCCTTAACCATATGTCCGACGCCATATAACCGTAAATAAAATGTGTTGAGTGCGTGGTTAAATAAACCATTTTCTTTGTAATCGTTATTGCTGTTCGGCTGTTTTCTAGTACACGTAGTAACCAGACTACTCTACCGTTCGAGCGCTAGACGGACATTCGAACGGTCATGATCGCTCTCTCAACCAGAGACAATTCTGTAGCGAAAAGACGGAATTGCTGCCTTCCCACCGTGTAGGCAGAGATTCCCGATCTAATACAACAATAACCGTATGACGATAAATACCATTACACTGATCATTTTCAAGTTCGCCGATAAGAAATATTTCACATTTAACTACCAGGGCCGGAAAAAATTATAGAAACTTAAAGAAAATTCTGTTCTTAAATCCTAGCTACGCCCCTTACTACTAATACACAGACTTCAGGAAGGAACCTGACAGCACCCCCCTTCAACGATGTTCTGGTTAAATACGTAGGTGTAGAGCCCGTGTATCCTAGTAGCACATGTAGCACGTGTTATGGTCCCCGCGTTTCAGGGGGGGTGGGGGGCGGTGATGCTATTATTTGTGATGCAGGACCCGCGGATACTTAAACCGGCTCTGCGTAGATGCTGACGGGTTTCTTCCTATAGTGTACGTGTATTAATTATTATTGATATGTCAAATATTTGTTATCAGTGAACTCAAAAATGATCAATGTAATGGAATTTAACGTCATAAGGTTATTTTTGTATTAGATCAGGAATCTCTGCCTTCTCGGTGGTAGGCAATCTAATTAAAATTAGCTCCACTATTACACGTGGATCTCACAGCAGCCCGTTGGAGCTCACGTCCAGTTGACCTTTCGTTTGACCAATCAAAATCTTACTTGCAGAATCATGCCAGTGATTTGAACAGAATTTGAAAAACATTCGGGATTATGCCGAAGGTATACAAAATGATTCGGGTGAATTATGAAGTATGCCGGAAACTAATTTCAATATAAAATTTTATATAAAATTCGTTTCAAGACGATAAAAAACCGTGATGGTATAGCCATAAAATCTGTTATACTAGTATACAATCCAGAGTTTATTACTGTATCCCCCCACCCCCTGTTTTTTAATGTTGAAATAGACCAACAAGTTCGCCTATTGCATAAATTTCGGGAGCATACAAATTCTAGAAATACCGGTCGAGACTATTTATAGTCTCGACCAGTATTTTTAGAATTTGTATGTTCCCGAATAACGTTATAAAAGGCGAAGTGTAATTGGTCGATATTTAAATTGTTATTTATAGATGAAATGTCACCTGGACATGGGAGTCCATGCAATGCTGTTAGGTCTACTGGTGAGACCCAGTAGAGCTAATTTTAATCAGATTGGGTGGTAGGCAGCAATTCCGTCTTTTCGCTACAGAATTATCTCTGGCTGAGACAGCGATCATAACCGCCCAATGTCCGTCTAGCTCTTGCTCGGGCTATAAGCGTAGTAGCTCCGGTTAACTTTGGGAAGATGGTGACTTCTCGGAAAAGTGAGAAATCGTGCAGTCTCCACGAAAAGGTCATCTGAACGAAAAGTAGGTGCAAAGATAATAGTTTGCAAGTGCCAATTCGTTGTAACATTAAAAGGAACAAAGGTTACACGACTGGGAGACGATAAATAAAGTGTGTAGGATGAAACAGTTGTCTGGTGTGAAGAGATGATTCGTGGTATCAATGAGTTCGTAGAGACCGGAAGTCAGTGTTAGTAGAAACACACACGCCAGGTTGGAGAAACCATCAGGTTGTACTATATCAAATAAAATCCCATAGGCGACCATGTTAACCTTTGTTTTTAAAAACATTATATGCAATATATCAATCAAACTATGACCCATAAATATCAGTACTAAAACCCCTACCTCAAAGTATTAACTGAAGAAAATGGTACCTTTCAATTTCATGGCTCATTTTTGGTATAACCAGATGTTTTTACAATATCCCTAGTGTCGCACAAAATTTTAGTATTTTTTTATACAGGTACCCCATACCAATCAAAGGACTTGTGGCGTTAACTTCTCTATCAAAACTTGGGTGCACCTTGAACTTTGACCCAGTCGGATGTTATTTGGTTTAGTACTACCATCAGTGTGTCTGGAGTTATTTCTTTCTGAAAGGCGTGCGAGGACAGTACTGGTAATTTCGCTGGCTGTGAGTCCGTGGTTCGAATCCTCTCAGTGGAGGTTGATTTTTCTGTTTCACTATTTTTACTGTTTACGTTTATTTGAAAATAATCGCAGTAGCATAGAATATAATTATACTGGTGGAAACACATGGCATTTTAGATCCAATTTAATTAATTACTAGCGTGGTTATGTCTGTATAAAATACAACGATATCACGTGGAGTTGAATATCTGTAACATGGATATTTAGCTTCCTGACACTATGGATAAGGGTTTTGTTTACAGTCTGTAATTGATGTTACTACTCGTATCATCCCTTATTTGTTTAGCATCAGTAAATTATATAATTTTTTATATGTAAATGCAAGAAGGAGCCTAGTAATGTTTATTTATCCTTATTGGCACTGTATTAATATATTATATTATTAAAATATCATAGTGTTATAGCGCATCTACCTCTCTCTCTCTCTCTCTCGTCTCTCTCTCTCTCTCTCGTCTCTCTCTCTCTCTCCCTCTCTCTCTCTCTCTCTCTCTCTCTCTCTCCCTGTCTCTCTCTCTCTCTCTCTCTCTCTGTCCCTGTCTCTGTCTCTCTCTCTCTCTCTCTCTCTCTCTCTCTCTCTCTCTCTCTCTCTCTCTCTCTCTCTCTCTCTCTCTCTCTCTCTCTCTCTCTCTCTCCTCTCTCTCTCTCTCTCTCTCTCTCTCTCTCTCTCTGTCTCTCTCTCTCTCTCTCTCTCTCTCTCTCTCTCTCTCTCTCTCCCTGTCTCTCTCGCTCTCTCGCTCTCGCTCTCTCTCGCTCTCTCTCGCTCTCTCTCCCTCCCCCTCTCTCTCTCTCTCTCTCTCTCTCTCTCTCTCTCTCTCTCTCTCTCTCTCTCTCTCTCTCTCTCTCTCCCTCCTCTCTCCCTCCCTCCCTCCCTCTCCCTTCTCTCTCTCTCTTATTATAAAAAGTTTGTTTTGTTTAACGAAACCACTAGAGCACATTGATTAATTAATCATCAGCTATTGGATGTCAAACATTTGGTAATTCTGACTGTTAGTCCTCAGGGGAAACCCGCAACATTTTGTCTAATGCAGCAAAGATTTCTTTATATGCACTTTCCCACAGACAGGAAAACACATACCACGGCCTTTGTCCAATTGTGGTGCACTAGTTGGAATGAGAAAAAAACCAATCCACCGAATGGATCCACCGAGGTGGTTCGATCCTGCGACGCAAGCACCTCAAGCGAGCACTCAACCGACTGAACTAAATCCCGCTCCTCTCTTATTATAAAGTTTGTAAATGAAATGAGATACAAGTATATATAGAAGCAGGTTGCAACTGAGAGAAAAAAATACTTCTCTGTTTTAAATCCACACACGTGATTTCGACGGGCAAAACACCTATTCTGCTTGTATTGGAATTTGCCTCGTTTGCGCCAAATATTAACCCGAAACTCAACATGTGTTTATACGGCTGTAAAACATGAAAGGCACTGAAATTACAACAAAGAACCCATATTCACCATTACCTAAACATTATTAAAATCTCCTTCTAGCGCTGGAAATCGGCTGCAGGCGCAATACACTTAGTGATCTCAGATAATTACAAGTTTGTTCACACGTTTTCTGGAAACCGTTATGGGGATAAAAGGCAGAACAGGCAGAAGCACCGACCAGCTATGAAAGATCAAATCACTACGTTTAGTCTTTGTTCACTGTTTTACCAACTTCGACATCATAAGAGGACCTCACATAGAGTTTTGATAATGTCCGGATGAAAAAAAAAGAAAACTTACGGGGATTGGTTTAGCTGAACTTGTGTGATTGCTGGAAGAAGTAATAGTTTTGCCTATTTATTAACAAGTAACTGCTGGTTATATATATACACACAGAGTTGTTTTTTAACATACTGGTAGAAAAAAAAACGAGAATTAAGCTGTCGTTCGTTAATATACTCTTCAAAAAACGTAGGGGAACTCTAATAAGAATCTACAATTGCCAAACTCGTAATGTATATTAGCTGTGGGGAATGGTTATATGATAATGGTAAATTAATTGGTCAAACATTACAACTGGTAGTTCAGTATTACAGTAGGTTTTATGACCACCAAAGATCTTGAAGGACGATTGGGGTCAGAAGTGAAATTTGAAAGTTGACGGGTTTTTTATCAGTAATCGCAAAATTAAAAAATTAAAATTACTAAAAACAAAGCAATAACAACTGTATGATCAACAGAATGAAAAAGATTGACAGAAATAATGTTCCACAGTGATTAATGGACCTACCTGCAAATTGTCGAAATCGAGAATGACTCCCCACGCACGTGTACGGGGCAACTGCGTGATGCACGTGCAAACTATGGAATGTGTTTCGGTGTGTTGATAAACAGACCTGAACGTTTGTTACTAGGATGTCTGTGGTGATATTAACTTTAATATTTCAAGTTCCCCTACGGGGTTTTTTTTTTTTTTTTTTTGGGGGGGGGGGGGGGGGTTAAGAGTATAGAACTGAGGTGTCCTAAATGTAATGTGTTAGGTTCTAGTTTGACACATGATTAATACTGAAGATCTGCTAAGTTTTGTCTAATCCCGAAAAATAAACTAAAGTAGTCTTTAAAGGCTAACGCAAGTCTAGAAAAAAAAAACGTTTTCTGGACTACGGTTTTCCATTACAAGATACATATATAGAAAAAAAAAGAGGGTTATATTTTCATTTAATTTATTCTTTGTGAATATAAAAATGTCTATAATAATAGTACTTTTTTACGTCAAGCGAAACTGGAATTATTGACCAAGTTAAAAGGCCACAATTAAAATGGAGGCTGGTATGGGGTATAAATAGTATCGTACATGTATTTTCACGCACATTCAGTTTACTGTATACTTACTAGCGACTACAGTAGGATACGTTTGACATAGTAATGTATTTGGATGTGTCTTCACTCACACATTTATATTTTATGATTTGGGTTTACATGTACTTGGTATTTAACGACATGTAAAAGAAAGTGATATATAATCCGAAAATATTATATCTCAAGAGGTTTGTCAGTTCCATAATTCCTTTGATATTTTAAACTTGTTTGATGCTGTTCTTATTTGTTTGTCTGTTGTTGTTGTTTGTTTGTTTGTTTGTTGTTGTTGTTGTTGTTGTTGTTGTTGAACTAAAAGCAGTTCGACAGCTGGATTTGGTATTTGGTTCAGTGTAGAGGTTGGTGGATTTGATGTATGTCTTTTTAGCTCATTCTTTCTTGTATAGTTATTAATTTTAGAAATGAACTATCGCTTAAATCATTGATGGACAGACAAGATATTGGCTGATGGATGGTGTAAAAACCCTAAATCAAATAAAACAGCAGATAGATATATTAGGAACAGAACACCGAAAAAACAACAACGAGAAAAGTAAAGCATGGTCCGAATAATTGAATGAACTTTTTCTTTCTTTGGCGAACCATTTGGCAGGCTGTGGTCTCTGGACAAATAATATTCTATATTTATTTTACAACCACTTCGCTGTGTACTTCTTTAGATTACTTCATTAGTTTCCGTGCTCCACGACTGGTGTAACAAAGGCCGTGGTATGTACTATCCTGTCTGTGGGATGGTGCATATAAAAGATCCCTTGCTGCTAATCGAAAAGAGTAGCCCTTGAAGTGGCGACAGCGGGTTTCCTCTCTCAATATCTGTGTGGTCCTTAACCATATGCACTGGCGTAGGAAACGGAGGGAAGGGGGCATGTGCTCCCCCCCCCCCACACACACACACACTTTTTAGATATTTTGCTTTATATTTGCTTTATAATAGTGTAAAGGTGTGTAAATATAAAAGTGTTTCCCCCCCCCCCCCCCACACACACACACACTTTTTGGCACCTTCCTCTGACGCCATATAACCGTAAATAAAATGTTTTGAGTGCATCGTTAAATAAAACATTTCCTTCTTTCCTTCCTTCATTAGTTCAATGTATTAATTGCCCCGTCTCCTTAGGGAGAAATAAACAATTATGTACTTTTCTAAAAAATAAATAAATAAATATTGGTATTTATAGTTTTAAATTTAAAAATAAATAAATGTGTTTCTAATATTTCTACTTGCGTCGCCATGTCGAATCCATTCGAAATGGAAAAAAACATATCTGTTAGAAAAAAAACAATGACGCCAAACAGGCTATATCTTTTGATTCAAAGCATCTTAATGTTCTTGATTATATTCAGTTACGGTTCAAGAACGCTGTCCAGGGCATACACACATAGTTCTGTACTGTCTGTCAAGGACTTCAGATTACTTGCTTATTGTTTGCGGTTAATGAGAGAGAAGTTGATGTAGCTGATCATAGGCTTCTTCGTTGGGCCGGTACCGGGACGCGAAATCTGTACCTACCAGCTTTAAATCTGATGGCTTAACAACTACAACGCCGAGATGGGTAAAATGACGACAGATACAATATATATATATATATATATATATATATATATATTATATTATATTTGTTTTTTGTTTTTTTTGTTTTTTATATATATATACCAGCATTGGGTGGAAGAAGAAATAACCGGACGAGTCCACCGCGGAGTGTCGATCCTGCTACTCACCGCGCCTCAAACGAGCGCCATACCCACTGAGCCAGACCCCACTGCCGTTGAGACGCATTTCATTTCATTTAAACTTTATTTCCGTGCTTATATCCAAGTAAGGTTCACACCTCAGATATCTGGGCTGTCGGTCCAGGGCAGTGGGTTAGTGGTTAGCTGTTAGTGGTTAATGAGAGAGAAACGAGTGTAGTGGTCTTACGCTCTGGGTGGGAGCCGCAACCCGGTACCTACCAGCCTTATTGTCCGATGGCTTACCCACGATACCACCGAGGCCGGTCTGTTGAGACGCAAACGTGTTCAGGCTGGACGGGAAAGCAAAGCTGACTGACACATATTGACACTGATTGGAACCAATGGGAACTTCCAGTCACATTTCCTCTTCAACTCCGAGCTACTTACACCCTGACCCGCCTGGCACTGGGCACTGGTGTGGTCTCTCCGTGCACTTCAACCCGGAACGCCGTGCCATAATGGATGTCAATAGAACAACCTCACACACGTGCTCGCGCATGCCGACACGAATACACTGGACCGCGGCAGTCGGAAGGTGGAATTTAAACAAGACGAAATATAAGGGAAAGAAAACGTTTGTTTGACGATATACCTCAACACCTTTTATTATTACATTGCAGTCACATAATTTTAATATTTTAATAAATATCATAAATAATTTAATAATAATATTTTGATAATAAATAATCATTACTAACTTAACCTGTTTTATTATTTAAACATGAAAGAAAGAAATGTTTTATCTAACGACGCACTCAACACATTTTATTTACGGTTATATGGCGTCAGACATATGGTTAAGGACCACACAGATATTGAGAGAGAAGCCCGCTGTCGCCACTTCATGGGTACTTAAACATGAATGCACCTGTTTAAGAATAGTCTATTATTTGTGATTACCTTATAATAAAAGCAGAGGGTAATTTGATCTATAAATCTTCCTTTTTTAATTAAATTATTTACTGTAAAATGTGTATTTGTTTATTTATTTATTTAAATATTAAAATTTGCTGTGGTTTTTTTTTCTTTGATACAATTTCTTAATCTCACTGCTAATAAATTGTATTGCATCCTCCCCCTCTCCCTCCCTCTCTCTCTCTCCCCACCTCTCTCTCTCTCTCCTCCCCCCCCCCCCCCCCCCCCCTCTCTCTCTCTCTCTCTCTCTCTCTCTCTCTCTCTCTATCTATATATATATATATATATATATATATATATATATATATATATATATATATATATATATATAAACTATATATGTTATTAGAATAATACATGTATATATATTCTCGCTAAACTGTCATGGGAGCTTTAGATAACTAAAGAAAACAATTGTTATCAATATAAAAATTATTTTGTTAATCAAACAAAACCAGGTGCATAATATAATATAAATCCAGGAATTAGATAATTATATTACTAGTATTTAATTTGTTCATTATTGATGCTGTTGTTCTAGATATGTTTTCGTACGTATGGATATTAACCAGAAATATTACGTTTACTCTTAACATCAATAACAATAGCAATAGCAACCTTAATAATAATAATAATAATAATAATAATAATAATAATAATAATAATAATAATAATAATAATAATAATAATAATAATAATAATTTTAGTATCGTTGTCTATAATATAATGTGATACAAAAATTTAAAATTGAATTAATACTGGCAATAACAACCTTAATAACAATGACCTTAATAATAATAATAACAACAACAATAATAATAATAATGCTTACTAATAAATATCACTAAACAAAAACAAAAAAGCAAACAACATTCAATAAATATTTATTTCATTTTCCATAGTTGACGCAAATACAGATATCTGTAATCGTAAGACAACGTAAAGAAATACGTAATAGTTAAAATAAATAAATACTGTGGCGTTTGAAAATCGTAGTTTCCAAAAATCGTTCTCGCTTTTACAATCAGTTCATTACGTCATACAATCATTAAAGTTTTCATAAATCCTTTTGATCTATCGTCTGCATATAACACATAGTGAAAGAAATGCCAACACATAGATAATATGAATAGTATGTTAATTAAATGGGATGAGTTTTGAATGCAAATATAATGTTTATGCGCCTTAAATCAAAATATGTTAGTTTTGAAGTTTGCCTTTTTATTTTAAAATTAAAAAACAATTTCACAAATAATTTACTATTTTATGGTAAATAAACTAATATACCAGAGTATAAAATAAAGGTGAAAAAATATTGTTCAGTTATTTTTTGTTTACAACAATTAAATTGTGACATACGATGATTTTTACCTTTATTGACTACCAATAATTACATTGATTAGAAATTTTCTGGAAATATTTCATTAGCAGATGCACATTATATCATAATATCAATTACAATTTAATATCAACTACTAATTCCATGAAATACTTTACAGCAAATATTCAGTTGGTAATTAATAACTTAAATTAATACCGCAATAAAATTGTAAAGTAGATAATAAACATTTTATACAGGCTTACAACACAGCACTTACAGGCGCAGACCTTAGTTTCAGCCCGTAAAGATGGACACTACGTTTAGTTAATCTACAAGCCTGCAACACACAGATGGATATGGTTATAATAGAAAGAAGCTAAAGTATGTGATGTTTAAATAGGGAAATACCGTCAAAAATAATTAGAGCTCGTCTCATTAACCATTACCGCTTTGACAAACGGCGTTTTTAAAAAACAAGAGTATGTCGCTTTAATGACCATTTAGCATCGTACGTATTAAGCAGTCTACAAATCGTGCTCATTAAACGCTCATAAACACAAAAACACTCGACATTCTGAATATTATCTGAATGTACTGTGGTAAAATTAACCATTTAATATTTTCTTAAATAATTATTCGGTGTAGCACTATTATTTTTTTCTTGACACCACTTATATTGATTAAAGTACTCAATGCTTTATTAGCAACCAGTATTAAAGGGACATTCCTGAGTTTGCTGCATTGTAAGATATTTTTCCGACTGATAAAATATTTCTACGATTAAACTTACATATTAAATATATTTTCTTGTTTACAATATCAGTGTCTGTATATTCAACGTGTCTCTGATCGTCTTAATATTTGTAAGAAGCCCAAATTGGATTTTGTCTTCAAATAATTTCGTACGTACCAAAAAAAAATATTTTAGGAAATAAAATGAAATTTAACCTAGTATAAATATTAGAACGATCAGAAACACGTTTAATATACAGTCACTAGTATTTTATGCAGAAAAATATATTTGATATGTAATTACAATCGTTAGAAAGTCTGTTAGTCGATAACGTCTTAAAAATTGCAGCAAACTCAGGAATGTCCCTTTAAAACATAAATCTATAGCTATATGCATTTTAATACATTTTCGTCATCATATCGATCAAGGTTTTTGCCCGATATCTTGAATAAGCACCCTTTTTAAGTACAGATTTTAAAGGGACAGTCCTGAGTTTACAGCCATTGTAAAAGTTTCCGACCAATATCAGTGTCTGTATTTACAAGGTGTTTGTTGTTGTGCTAATGCTTGTAGTATCACAAACCGGATTTTACCTCCCAATAATGTCATACGTACGAAAACAATATACATCACGAATTAAAGTAAGAACGGAGTGCTACAAACATAAGTATACGACCGCAAAGACATTCGATATACAGACACTGGTATTCTAAACAAGAAAATGTATTTAGTATGAAATAGCAGTCGCCAACAAGGCTCTGTTATCGCAAACATCTTACAATGGAAGCAAACTCGGGACAGTCCCTTTAATAGTTGTGACAGAAGTATATTTAGTAGCCTTGTGTTTCTCCACTGTTCACTTATTTTGGTCGTTTGACTAAAACATATGGTACTTATGTTTTGTGAATAATTTAGGTACTGTTCTCCAACTTATTAGGCATTTACATGATACATTCAAAATCACAACAATGATATATTTATGCAGTTTAGATATGAACAGAAATTAATATATAAGCATTGAATGAAAGAAAAGAAAGAAAGAAAGAATTAAGGAAAAAAGAAATGAAACACAAGGTATCACAATCTGTTTAATTGAAAACGACCACACATAATTTACTAATTAACAGATCCGTTTTGTTTGGAGTTGGAGCTGGTAGTGTCGTAATGGTGTTTGTGCCATGTCCGTCAGACTTAAACCCAGTGTTTGTGCCATGTCCGTCAGACAAAAACTCAGTGGCTTGTTAAAGGGACATTCCTGAGTTTTCTGCATTGTAAGATGTTTCCGACCAATAAAATATTTCTACGATTAAACTTACATATTAAATTATATTTTCTTGTTTAGAATATCAGTGTCTGTATATTCAATGTGTTTCTGGTCGTCTAAATATTTGTAAGAAGCCCAAACTGGATTTTGTCTTAAAATAATTTCGTACGTACGAAAAGAAAATAATTTAGGAAATAACATGAAATTTAACCTAGTACAAATATTAGAACGACCAGAAACACGTTTAATATACAGCCATTAATATTTTATGCAGAAAAATATATTTGATATGTAATTACAATCCTTAAAACGTCTCTGTCAGTCGATAACATCTTAAACATTGCAGCAAACCCAGGAATGTCCCTTTAACGTGTACGTCATCGAAGCTATACAGCATAATATAAAATAATCAGAATCAGCATTGTTTGGATTTTACTTGAGTTTATATTTCCAGATCAGGAATTTCATTACACATTTATAATGTACTTTTTTCTGCATTTTAAATCAATGATATCTATTTTTTATATATTAGTTTCAATATATACTGTCAATTTGCCTTCAAAATTTCAACAAAATACATTTGATTTAAACACAAAGGGACAAATCAAATGATATTGATTTCCCTTGTTTACTATCGAATGGTCAACAATAATCGATATAAATATTTAATGGTCACTTGCATTATTATTGTTAGTTTTTGTTCTTTACTATTGAAAATTGTTTTCTTTTTTACACTAGACTATAGTTTGTGCTACTAGGTGAAAATAGGCACATGCCTCAACCAAGAAACTGTATTAATTATGAATGCTATCTTGAAAGAACTATAAAAAAAAGTCGCGTGTATGGTCAGTTAGCAAATCACAGTAATAGACATTAAACGCGAGGAACGCGAAAGTGAAGACTGGTTGTAAACATTTACGAGTATTATAACCATATGACGTTCGACATCCTTTGAGTGTCTTGCAAATACGTATTTTAGGGTGTCATTAATTTCGCTTCATAAATGTCACATACATTTATACACAAAGACAAAGATATCACAAAAGTGTTGAATCTACATAGGGTTTTTTTCAAGAATTAAAACCCATATGGGTTTCCCTTATACACATAACCGGCCTCGGTGGCGCAGTGGTTAAGCCATCAGATTACAGGCTGGAAGGTACAGTGTTCGCAGCACGGTATCGGCTCCAACCCAGAGCGAGTTCTTAAGAGCTCGACGGGTAGGTGTAAGACTACTACACCATCTTCTCTCTCGCTAACTACTAACCAACTAACAACTAACCCACTGTCCTAGACAGACAGCGCAGATAGCTGAGTTGTGTGCCCATGACAGCGTGCTTGAACCTTAATTGGATATAAGCACGAAAATAAGTTGAAATGAAATATACACATCACGTCCAACGAACACGAGACAACACGAGTCCTTTTTTACTGTAATATGTAATGTGTTGACTACACGATACTGTAAAGGCTATTGCTGAATGGAACCACGTGGGAGACGGGAGAAATTGTATACGCAAAACCCCCACAAAAATAATTTTATTTGATTTGCATATACATAGAGAAACCACTGCAACAGACCCATCAGGCATAAGACAATGTTTACGCTCGCTTCCTCTATGTGATCATTTCTGGACGTCCTGGTGGAACCCGTGTTCAGCCTGGATCTGGTGCAGGTAACCGATATACCATGTGCGTCTCACAAAGACAAAGATATGTAGGAAAAGAAGTACTGGGCTTCGAAATAACATTGTTGTTTTTGAACACAATATCGATCCCCAAACCATACCTCATGTGTGTGGACCTGACTCTACAATGATGTCAATGTGACACGACTGCCGAAAACTGGTGACAATTACACGAATTCTGCTTTTCTTTCATTGAGGACAGGTCAGGTCATAGGTTTTTAACGTGCACATTCAGAACAAGCTGTTATAGCACACGCCTGTCATGGGCGCAGATGTCGACTTTCGCCGGCTCCTCCGTCCAGAACAGGAAATGGTTTGGGGTGGGTGGGAGAGGAAGGTCGACCGCGCTGGCAGATGCAAAGGAGCACAAGCAGCCCGACCAGGGTCTGTAGCAGTGCGAAGGTTCTTTCCTTGTGACTCAGTTCACTGTTAGTGTATCCAGAAGAAGTGGTTGAAGCCTGGAATAGGTATTGACGGGTAGATGGCGGGTCTCACGAAGTCGGACGGGTTATACAGTCGCTTCCCGTCCTTGACCAACAACGTCACTGCAGCCTTCTTCGCACTGGCTGCTAGAGCTTGTTCTTGCTGCAGTTGTCTCCTCTTGGTCTTGTAGCGTCGATTCTGGAACCATATTTTTACCTGAGTTTCCGTGAGCTTCAGAGCCGTTGCTAAGTCGGTTCTTTCCGGGCCGGACAAGTACCGCTGGTGTCGGAATCGCCGCTCCAGTTCGAAAACTTGACCGTGCGAAAACGAGGCTCTTGACCTCTTTTTCCTAGCTTTGTGCTGGCTCGACTTCTGTTGGTCCGAACCAAGAAGTATATCTGTAAATGAACACATTTAATAAGAGTTTAAGAGGTTATCCTATTATCTAAATTAACTAAATATACTGAATAGTTAGTTCAAAATGCACTGAAGATAACAAATTCCATTTTGATTTTGTTTTATTGGCACGCTGAAATATAGGGAACCACGTGATCACATTTCGATATACTAACTTATACTTTATTTATTCACAATGCTATTGACTGTCTACCTTTAAAATAACATCAAGCAGCATTTTAAATAATTTAACAAAAACGTAACCGGGATTTATACAGATGTTTTCCGGTACCAAAGCAAATGGCACTGAAATTTTGGCACTAAATATTACGAAAATTATGTTTTCCTTAAAAAGGAGGGGGAATAAAATTGAAAACAGGAAAAAATTAAACTAATTCAATTTTCTTTTTATATTTTACCGGTATGTCATTTCAATTAAAGTTACAACTAGAATTATATGTTTGTTTTAATTTACTGATGTTTCGGCTTTTTTAAATAGTTAAACGCTGTGTAACATGTATTTAATTTAAATTTGGAAGCCAAAATAATTACAATATGAGAGGTATCCTATAATGGCCTGGAAACAAACACAGTTATATCTAAAATCAAGCTATTTCTCCAGTCGTGTCAGATAAGGGACTGTAGCAAAAAAATCCCAGATCTAATTACATGTGTATATGTAAACATGTTTACAATTTCTTGCATTGTCGTATGTAATTGTCTGAATGACGCTTTTGAAAATACCATTCTTACGATCAATGAACATGCACGTATTTTGCAAGGAGTAGGAACTTTTTATTTATTTTTTATTATTTATTATTTATTGTTGTTATTACGGTATCAATATTATCACTGCTAGCTTAAATGTGTATTATCATAATTGAAAGTGTTATATTTCGTTACTATAACGTGAAACTGTATTTGTGATAAATAATCTTAAATATTTCTATAATTAATTTTAGAACATTGAAATTGTAATGTGCTGTCATTCAATGGAAATACTGAATACTTTATGAATTCTTGTGAATTATGGGTGGGAAAACATTTTTGTAATAATTGTATACTTTTTCCCAATAATTTATTATTTTCTACTAGTAAACGAAATTATTTAGTTGTAATTTTTATAAGTATGTTGTTCACTGTGTAAACTTCACCTTTCAAAACAAACATTAATAAATAATGTTTAATAGTATAAAACGTTGATACGGCCTCTTTAACGTAGTATTAGTTTCAATTTGTATTCAGTTCAGTTCAATTTTATTCACCAGACTATGCTTCTGCATCCATCAGGGCTTCTAGAATTTTTATAAGATCCATTATCCATGGGATCATTGATTTTTAAAATTTACTAGCCATAATTGGATATGTCAGGCGCGGATCCAGGATTTTTTTTAATAGAGGGGGCCCAAAACCCGTTGTAGTTCTTGAAAATAGAATTTAATGGTGGATGGGATAACTTTGCATTTTTTATGTATTCTGTAATATATATTGTTGCACCATATAAACATAAACACGCACCACTAAAAATCAGCTGTGACACGTTTTAGAATTTTTTTTAATTTGAATCCTGTCATTTCAGACTTAAGAATTATTGAATATTATTATTGATGTCAACCAGAACCGTTTATTTAGCAATATATCTATTTATGACAACTTAGACAATTTTTAACATGGATTTCAATGCAATGAGTTTTTGTGTTTATTAACTTTTAATGGATCTCCTTGGGAGTGGCTGTTCTCCTATAGACGAGGCACTAGATAGAGATTCATGCAATCAACTACAATTTCGTCAAATACCCATTCGACTCTGCATTGTGCAGAGATACGGCCCTGATCACGTAGTACGGTTCTGTCGTTCAGATTTTACATTGACGTAAAATGTAAAATGAGTATGATCATTTTCAAATTTTATCAAATTATTAATTTTATTTACATGTAAATACTAGTATACGATTGTGTTATAAATTCCCAACAAGTTCTTATAAAAACTGTTAGAACACAATTGTCAAAAAAACAACGAAACAAAACCCAATGCACCACTCCTTACCTTGCACGCCAATATATCAGTCAAATATCAGAGTCAAGTTTTAGGCAGTGTCAGATATGTTCGGCTGTTGCAACCGTTTTAACCATTAACTTACATAATATTACCACATAACGTTTTGCTCAAATGATCAATTTTGACAAATTCAATGTACAATGTATATACTAAGACAAAAAAAAAGTATAGCAATTCGGTAGGTACCTCGAACCTAGGATTAGCGGCTTTAATATAAAGTACATATTAGGTGTATTATTCTTTTAATCGTCTTTGAATCTTCCATTATAATTATGATACAGTTTTAATATTATCATTATGTTTTTTTATTCTGTACACATGATGCAAACACTATAAAATGGCGTTCAGGTATTCAGTTTTTATTTATGTGATTTTT
The DNA here is from genome assembly GCF_016097555.1 of Gigantopelta aegis. Lineage (NCBI taxonomy): Eukaryota > Metazoa > Mollusca > Gastropoda > Neomphalida > Peltospiridae > Gigantopelta > Gigantopelta aegis. The sequence continues at coordinate 34,174,847 of NC_054708.1, forward strand.
AGATCGAATACTAAAATTGTATATATGTATGTGTGTATGTATGTATGTATATATGTATGTGTGTATGTATATTGTATGTGTGTATGTGTGTATGTATGTCTGTATGTACCTACGTACGTACGTGTGTATGGTGTGTATGTGTGTGTATGTGTGTATGTATGGCAACGGGTTTTAATTCTGTCTGTTTGGCGATCTCTCTCTCTCTCTCTCTCTCTCTCTCTCTCTCTCTCTCTCTCTCTCTGTGTGTGTGTGTGTGTGTGTGTGTGTGTGTGTGTGTGTGTGTGTGTGTGTGTGTATGTGTATGTGTGTATAACTCATCGGACGAAACCTGCTACATTTTTCCATTAGCGTGAACGTGAACGTGAAAGAGATTTACGTGCACATTCAGAGCAAGCTGTTGTAGCACACGCCTATCCTGGTCCTGTCTTGGCCGGTTCCCTCTGTCCAGGACAGGATAGAGTTGGGGGGGGGGGGGTTACAGAGAGGGGACGCCTGCACTGGCAAGTGCAAGGGAGCACCAGCAGTCCAATGTTGGTGACAGGCGGGGTGTATTTGGTGCTATGGAATTTTGAAAGTCCCGTAGGATTATGTTAAAGAGAAAGAGGTGCGCGTTTACATAAAGGAAATTTGGCGCGATTTTGATGGTCGTTCTAATTGAAATAGTGAGGAGAGCCAATAGGTTTTGTTTTTAATATTCCGAATGTCGCTCTTTTTTATGACCGTCTTCCATTAGCAGCAAGGGATCTTTTATATACTATTTCCCGCAGACAGAAAAGCACAAACCACGGCCTTTGTGGTGCATTGGTTGCAATGAGAGAAAAAATCCAATCAGTTCAATGGATCCAGAAGTAAAAATAGAATAAAAAATAATTCAAAATAAAATATGATCTTGTTTGTGTTTTTGTTAATAAGTATGTCTAAGGATTGCCTATTATTTATTTTAGGTTCATCTGGATATGAACTGAAAAAAAACCCCATAGCAAACATTTGTGTGATTCACACAGTTTACGAATGTTTGGGGTTTTTTTAAATTTATTCTGGGGGGTGTTAAACGTAACACATTTAACAGACTATATATATATATCATCACATAACACAGAGGTGGGGGGGGGGATCATTAATACTAGTCTAAATGGATGTTAGGCGATGTTGTAAATTCATTATTATTACTAGTGATTGGGGTCTTGTGTAGTCTTAAAGATGCATAATGGTAACTCACTGTGAAAATTATTTACTAATTTTTGTCTTAAAATGTATACATTTTATTTCAACTATATACCCATAAACAATTTCAATCAAATAATTGCACGATACTGTTTTAGTATTGCCGAGTTATTTATGCAAAGATTGCACGATACTGTTGCAATATTGCCGAATTATTTATGCAAAGCTTATGTGTAGAGTTGTTTAATTTGTAGGGTTTTTTATTACAAATTAAACTTAATGTCAAAATAGCGAAATATGGCACTTATAACTGTGATACTGCACCTTTAAGGTTGATTATTTAGATAATGTTCTAAAATATTTATTACACATCGCACACGTGAGCGCGCAGATACGCATAATTTAAGCATAAACAATAAAACATAAAATAAAAGACATACGTACACACGCGCTGGCGTGCACTAAAACTATTTGAGGCAAAAACTAAAAAATCACTCTTGTGTTTAAATAATAGATAACATTTCGAGATAACATTAAGAAAATAATATTTTAATATAACAATTTATAATAGATAATTAAATATGACCTAATTATAAATTATATTGGAAATGATTGGTGTACGGTAACGACGACAAAAGTATACTTTAAAAAAAAATATGTTCTGTTTTTTAGAGAGAAAAAAAAGTTTTATGTGTAAACCAACCTTCAGTACAGCTACGTAACAATAATTAAAAAAAAAACCCACAAAGTCATATTAATGTTACCAAAATAATACTTTTATTTTAGAATAAAATAAAATTATTCACAACAATTTATATGGATTATAAAGACTATGATTCATTAGGCGGATACCCATCATACAAAAAAACTACAACGTTTTTTTTTATTTATTCAATTTCTAAAAATAAAAAATAAAACATAATTTTCGTGAGTAAAATTGTAAAATTAGAATTAACAAAAGCCACTGGCAACAAAAAATATTCTGCTGAATTACCAGGCCTCAAATAACGAGTCATTATGGAACGAAACAGCCTAAGTTTTAGACTTTGCAATCTGTTTCCGGAAATCACAGATTTTTGTTTTGTCTTTAAATTTCAGATCACTTGAAACATTTGGTTTGATTATGAGTTTTTAAAAATCTAATGTGTTTTTTGGTCGGCCTGGTATTTGTATAATGACCACGAAAAGAAATGCAAATCAGTTGAATGGTTAGTTGGGGTTTTTTAAAAGAATAGGCTAACGTTGTTACAACCGCAGTTGCTCAACCTGTAATTGTTTTGAATCTCAATGTGTGCTAATATCTTGTTAAAAAAAATAATGTTACAGCTAAAAATTATATTCGCGTTTCTTTTGCTGTCCAGTATATTAGCTCAAAATGCATTTTATTCTAAACAGAGAAGATACACATCTTTAAATCTAGGGTATGCGACTTTAAAAGGTCACTCTTTCTTAATGTTTTTCTAGGGAGAAACTGCCCTCTCCCTCCCTCCTCCGACAGCTATATATGACCGTACAACTAATTTGACTCCCACTCCTCAAACCTTGTTGAACATTCTCTAAAACTGAATCACCTCACTCTTACAGCGAGGGTGGTCACCAACCTGTTGCCAAGTCTTCTGAGTCCACGTTAATCTCTTCTGATTCGTCCCTACCCTCTTCCGTGTCACTGGTGTCGTGGCAAAAGTCCTGGTCCCCTGCCCCACAAGGCCCCCTGTTGGGCGTGGCTGGGCTGGAGGGGTCGGAGAATTCCACCGAATCATTGTCATCACACTCACAAGTCGAGAATTCGTCTCCGTTATCGTCTGTCAAACAGGGAGCGGCCTCCCGGCACGGGGACAAGTTCACCCGCAAATCAAGACCCAATAACTGCTCCCTTTTCTCTGATTCACATTCCTCGTTTATAACATGTCTGGTGTCACATGCATCCTCAGTTACCTCGGCAGATAAATCTTTTGTCTCCTCTTTTTTGTTTCTGTTATAAATTTTAAAACCACTGTTGGTTTCCAGACCAGGTATGATTGGAGTATCCGGATCGACATCAGTCTTGTCAGGGTTTCCGCTTTGATGTTTTTTACTGTCCAGGCTAAATTTATCTTTGTCTGTTGTAAGAATACTGTCTATTGAAAAAGTAGTCAAAGCTGTCGTCTGCTGTTTGGAATCCATTGCGAACGACAAAACTTGCAGAAGTTTCTCGACTTTGCTACCACGACGTCTGTCTGGTGAATGACGTCAGACAAGACGTGGCACCTGTAAAAGTGAGATCATCATCTTCGTTTTGATGGTGGTCTCTTGATTATTATTATCACTGACTCCCGTCGACTGTTTTTATCGCTAGCAACTTTTAAACGCCACACATCGCTGTTAAAGACAACACTGCCACGATAATTTGCTGCAAATTGGGCGTGATATATCCGAGAACCGCCCCAGCATGTTTTAGCCTCGATGTAGCTTCAAACAGTTAGTGATTGACAGCCGGTATGTTATCGACCGTCCCTCTCGCAAAACAGACCAGTTCTTATTTATACCTGTTGTGTTTAAGCATTATCGATATCATGTTGTATATTTATTCTGTGTGTCCATCTCTTTTTATCTCTCTATATTTTATCCTCTCTTCCTCCTATCTCTATATCTTGCTCTCCTCCCTCTCTCTCTCTCTCTCTCTCTCTCTCTCTCTCTCTCTCTCTCTCTCTCTCTCTCTCTCTCTCTCTCTCTCTCTCTCTCTCTCTCTCTCTCTCTCTCTCGCTCTCAATATTTTACAAAATAGATGGATGGATGGATGGATAGTATTTAAGTTGAACAGTATCAAATCTATACAGTATTAATAATTTATGCTGAGTCATAACAGAAATTTAGTTGCAATTTTTCCTATATCTAATTCAATGTAATGTAAAGTTGCACAGATTTGCTAAATTAATTTTGACGCTAAATGGTTACTGTTAAAGCAATTTCTGCTAGTAGTTAACTTTAACTCTATAATTAACGCCACGGTGGAACATGAGTAGCATGCGATCACAATTAAATTTATCATAATCTTACAATTATTGAAACTTTATAAATATTACTTCAGAATTACTGGTGGTTTGTTTTGTTTTGTTGTTGTTGGGGGTTTTTTGTTGGGTTTTTTTTTTTTTTGGGGGGGGGGGGGGGGGGGGGGTCCTTCTTTTGGTGATTTTTTTCCTCCATAATTTTCACACACTATGTTCTGGTGTTCTTGTTTAGAAACAGAGGACGGCGATTTTATGAGAAACCTTATCGGAACAGATGCCGTTCACTGTTAGTTTTAATTTTTACTGTCATGTTTTTCAACAAAGCGATTTTAGTAAATTATTCATTTAGCAAATACTTAATATTCTGAATACTAATTAGCAAGACGATCCACAATTAGATCATTTTACTATTGTAGATGAATATATACAGATATATTGAAGAACAAAATAAATGCAAATAATAATTTAGTTGTTTTTTTTTTAATTTATTTAAATTTATTCCATTTGAATGCCATTAGTTTTTGCGTTTATTAAAATTATAAATGTCTTGTGAACCCAATTTTAATAGTTTATTTATCGAATTAATTTTTTAATGAAAAACATATTTTGTAATTTTGCGATTTTTGCCGTTGATGTTGTTGTTCTATTGTGCTGTTTTATTGGTGGATATATATATATATATATATATATATATATATATATATATATATATCATCTTCTACCACGTATGTATATAAAAAGACAGTGAAAAGAAAAATCGCATGCATGAGAAAATATATTATAATACTTTAGGAACATTACATTATAATTATTATACATGGGGCATATAAACTAGACGTGGATGTTTATCATCCCCCGTCTGTGATCATTATTATAGTTTGAATATAATATGCGCATGTCTACCTTATGCCTGTAAACTGTATGTTCTGGGTAAATAAATATAATATATTAACCTATTGCTGCTGAAAAAAACAAGGAATAACTTTGGTGTATATAACACAGAATATAGAAGATTGGTTGTTTGGTAACATTGTAGAGTTACTGTATACCTCTTTTGCGAAACTGGTCTAATACCATAAGCGTACGAGACAGGCGTGCAGGGCGGGCAGCTGTCTCCCCCACCCCCACCCCCTCCCAGTGTTGAAGCAAATCCTCAAATTCGGGTAAAAACGATAGAAAGAAAGAAATTGATGTTTTATTTAACGACGCACTCAGCACATTTTATTTACGGTTATATGGCGTCAGACATATGGTTAAGGACCACACAGATATTGAGAGAGGAAACCCGCTGTCGCCACTTCATGCTCTACTCTTTTTCGATTAGCAGCAAGGGATCTTTTATATGCACCATCCCACAGACAGGGTGATACATACCACGGCCTTTGATATACCAGTCGTGGTGCACTGGCTGGAACGAGAAATAGCCCAATTGGCCCACCGACGGAGATCGATCCCACACTGACCGAGGATCGAGCGAGCGCTGTACCACTGGGTTACGTCCCCGCCCCCAAAAACGATACCAGTATTCGGGAAACATTAGCTGGCCTGAAACCATTTCACCATGTATTTCTACCTACAATATTAGTTGTAATGCATGTAAAAAAATAGTATAAATTCATTTGCAACCCTTTATAGCTATTTGGCAGCAATGCTAATATGAATAAATATTATCCAGATTCGGGCTTTTTTTTTAATTGGGCAAAAATCAGTTTGCCCCCTTAAAAATAGGAGGGCGTACGCCGATGTCTAATCCCTGTACTTGTATGTTCTCACTAATGGTTTTGGTCACATATGGTATAATCAAAATGTAGAAAATCGCAATACATTTATATCACTATTCAAACAGAGCATGACTGATCAATTTATCCAATCTATGTATGCTGTAGTCAACAATTCTCCAAAATGTCTGCTATACAAATTCGTTGTTAATAATTATTGCTTACAAACTTATCTTCAGAAACCTATTGCCTTGAAATACAAACATATTTTGAGTAAATATAGATTATCTTCCCATAATCCCTTTATAGAAACGGGCAGATACCACAATATTGACAGAAATAATAGAATTTGTCGTCTGTGCAATATGAATGTAGTAGAAGACGAATATCACTTTGTTCTAGTGTGTCCTTTCTTCAGTAACATATGAGATAAATATATTAAACCTTTTTCTTATAATAAACCATCAACATTTAAATTAACGCAACTACTGTCCAGCGACAATTCAAAACAGCTAATTAAATTGTGTAAGTTTTTGAACACTGCTACCTCGCATAGAACAGACAACATTGATACATGACATATGTTATTATATTGTATATTATTGCTATGCATGCATTACCCATTTACTATAGAATTTTATCGATTGTAACCCGATGCTACATACCATTCCCCGCAGTATGCACATTATATTATTTTATATATAAGTATGCCTACAAAATGTATATTTTTTGGCAAAAATAAAATGTACATTGATGTTGCAAAGCAACAACAGATTAGATTTGTTAAATTAGATTAACATAAATTCTACCACGAATATGTATACAAAAAGACAGTGAAACGAGAAATCGCATGCATGAGAAAATATATTTTCACATTAGCTTTTCCAGAATCGGTAAAAATATTGATCACGTGACCAAAGGAATAATCGTTTTCGTCTGGCTATTTTATGTGGGTACGTGAATGGGAAGACCACCCTCAGCTACAATAATTCACAAAGAAGGCTCAAATGGGAAACTGATATAGCCGCAATCAAACTTCTAGCAAGCACAAATGTGTTGTGTTTTTATGTTTAGCCAAAGAAACATGGCTAATGAAAGCTCGACGGCTAGTTCTGTGGAGAACTGGCGATCTTTTCCATATGTTATTCGAATCAAAATTTATATACAACGTTAGTTTTCTCAAAAAGAACATATTTTCTACCTAGTGGTAGATATAAAATATCTTGACAACGGACATGTTGATGTGTATTGTGGTTGCATATTTAAAGACCTGTAATTTGTGGTGTTTTAGAAAATACATGTTTTAAAAATATATAACTACCACCAAAAATTTTCATAAAATAATATATATATATATATATATATATATATATATATATATATATATATATATATATATATATATATATATACACACACACTACCACCAAACATAAACACCTTACATCATCTACACGTTTTGAATATTTAAAGAATAATTAATGAATTAGATGCAGTTGTTAATCCATTTTTTCCACGAGTGCTTACAACGCTAATCAACGCTGGTAAAATAATTGTCACTCATAGGTTTTGATTACTTGTTTTGTTGTTTGTTTTGTTTGTTTTTGTTTTGTTTTTGTTATTGTTGTTGTTGGTTTGGGGGTTTTTAAATTGTATTTATGATGTATTTTTATTTGTTTTGCTGGGTTTTGCTGGCGGGGGGGGGGGGGTGGAGGGGGGGTGGAGGGATGACTGGTGGAGGGTTTCAAGTTGTAGGTTTGGCGGGGTTTTTTTTTTGCATTTGTGAGTGTATGTGTGTGTTTTATAGGGTATTGTTGCTTTTTTATGTTTTATTTGAAAAATATTATTGTGTTATGCTACAAATTAAAAGTCACTGCTTACAATGTTTTGCAATGTTATGTTCATGACAACAAATAATTCTATACGTCATTCTTGTAAACTGTAAGACATTATTTGTAACTTCAGTGTAAACGATTAACTTTATTTGTCTATCTATGTCTTTACAAAAATACATTAAATGCCGTATGTTATCATTTTGAAAATGTCATTTTTATTTCCTGTAAATAGTGATTTTTTTCCCCTGTAAATAGTGATTTTTTTTAATCGTGAACGTGCAAAATTCAAACTGAAGATATCCACTGTTATACTGACAGGAAGAGAAAATAACATTATCAGGTTCCCGACCCGGATCGATCCTACGATCCTTCTCACTGAAACCAGGTGCTATAAGCACTGATCAATACATCAGGTTGGAGTGGGTGTGTGTTTTTTAATGTACCTGAACCACGTGTTGCCGTTTTCGCGTGTTTTACACCTTAACTCGTAATGATTACCAATGTTCTGGGTGATGTCGTTAAATAACTTCGCCTTTCATTTCTTTGAATAAAGCACGTAAACCTGTACATTTGTGAGCGTGCATATAGAAACTATTATCTCGACTCCTACTCCTTGACATTGTTCTTGCAAACTATTATCTACACAACAGCTTCCAGATGATACCCAAAGCATCTCTCGCGTAGCCGGCATTTGGGCAGAGTTAACGGTGGGAGTGAGATAAACAGAGGTCCCAATTACTGCAAAACTACAGGAAAACTTTTCTTTTTAGCTTGTTCCGGTTATTTCTTTGCCCTTTGCAAAAAGAAACATAAAAGGTTTATCATAACAGTAGATGAATATAAGGTTTCCTTATCGCCGATCGAGAGGTATCGCAGTGCTCTTCGCTTCCATCTAATTATGTTCTCTAACACACGAAGATTGTTCTGTGTTACAGTAAGTGTTCTGGGGGAGAAAGCCGTTACTTTTCTAGAGAGGGCCCAGGAGTTCGTGCATTTATTTGTCCCCGGGCAGAAGTAGCTGTCAACTTGTTCCATATGGATGGTTTGTAGGTAGACGTGACGTGCTTTTAATATCAAGAATAGCTGTAATTTTTATAGGCCTGATGTAAACGAATGATTAGATGGATTGGACGGATGGATGTAAACGAATGATTGGATGGATTGGACGGATGGACGGATGGATGGATGGATGTAAACGAATGATTGGATGGATTGGACGGATGGATGAATGAATGAATGAATGAATGGATGGATGGATGGATGGATGGATGGATTGGTGGGTGGTTAGGTGAGTGAAATGATGGATGGAGGGAGGGAGGGATGGATGGATGAATGGATGGATGGATTGGTGGGTGGGTGAGTGGAATGATGGATGGATGGAGGGAGGGAGGGAGTGATGGAGGGATGGTTGGATGGATTGGACGGGTGGATGGATGGATGGATGGATGTAAACGAATGATTGGATGGATTGGACGGATGGTTGTAAACGAATGATTGGATGGGTTGGACGGATGGATGAATGGATGGATGGATGGATGGATTGGTGGGTGGGTGAGTGAGTGGAATGATGGATGGATGGAGGGAGGGAGGGAGGGAGTGATGGAGGGATGGTTGGATGGATTGGACGGGTGGATAGATGGATGGATGGATGTAAACGAATGACTGGATGGATTGGACGGATGGATGTAAACGAATGATTGGATGGATTGGACGGATGGATGAATGGATGGACGAATGGATGGATTGGTGGGTGGGTAGGTGATTGAAATGATGGAGGGAGGGAGGAAGGGATGGATGAATGGATGGATAGATTGGTGGGTGGGTGGGTGAGTGAGTGGAATGATGGATGGATGGATGGAGGGAGTGATGGAGGGATGGATGGATGGACAGATGGATGGATGAATGGATAGTTGATTGGTTCATTGATTGGTTCATTGATTGGTTGGATGGAGGGTTCGATGGGTATTGATAAGGATCGAACGATCAATTTAATGAATGAATGAATGAATGAATGAATGAATGAAAGCTGGCCTGCCTGCCTGCCTGCCTGCCTGCCTGCTGGCCTGCCTGCCTGCCTGCCTGCTTGCCAGTCTGCCTGCCTGCCTGCCTGCCTGCTTGCCAGTCTGCCTGCCTGCCTACTTTGATGCTTGTGATTCTGCCTTTCTTCCTGCCTTTCTGCTTGTTAGCCAAAACCTTTTCTGTGTCTTTTGAAGTTGGTGGTTTGGTGAATTAGAAAACAGGGGAAGGTGCTTGTGTTGGGTTTTTTTTTCTTCTTCTGTTTTCAGCGTTTTTAATTATTAAAAGAGTGTGATTGTCATCACTGTAATACAAGTTGCACCGCGGATGACCCCCAACTCAAGTATATAGTTCTGGTGGAGATTTGTAAAACATGCCTTCTGACGACAGACGCTGGAATTGGTGTACCAGCTCGAGACTAGTCGGAAATATTTAAGTACAACGTTCAGGAAAAGCGTTCAAGAAAAACCTGTGAAATACAAAGCCAGCCAGGCACGAGTATTTATTCAGCAATAAGTAGATATGGTTTCACCTTCACTTTTTACTTAACATCCTTCTGAGTGTTTGGAAAAATCAGGTATTGACAGGTCGCCGTCGTTAATGTCAAACCCAACCGCTGGAGCTCGGAAGCACGTGATTTATACGTCATCTGTCAACAGCATGATGGGACTGAAAGTCGTTGAGCAAACACGTGCAATGCGCGTGCTTATGAGATATTGGCCAAAATGCGTGCTAAATATGGTATTTAATAGCCTAAGTGTTTACGGACAAGGAGAAAATCACCATGTGATGACGGGCCGTGGGTGTTTCGCCCAGGAAGACAGTTTAATTTTCAAAGTGGAATTGAATTGTAAACTCCAAATGGTTTTCTCGTTCCAGAAATGCTGTCTGTGGCTCATTTTGTGAAATTCTACGAAGAAAAAAATCCCGCAGAACGCAGTCTTGTATTTTTTGTGTAAACATCACTACATAATTAAACCACCATTACACGGTCCTTAGAGATAGCGTGATTTATATTGCATGTTACGTTTAGCAATAAAAAGCTAGACGATCGTTACATTAGTTCATTACGTACGGACGGACGGACGTTACCCAGACGTTCAATTATACTAGCATACAAACATGTATACATCCATCCGTCCATCCTTCCATCCATACATGCATACATACATACATATATACGTAGATACGTACGTACATACGTTACCCACTAACTCATATATACTAACATACAAGCATGTATATATCCATCCATTCATCTATCCATCCATCCGTCCATCCACATACACACACGCGCGCGCACACACACACACACACACACACACACCTACCTACCTGTCTACCTATCTACCTACCTACATACATATATATAAATATGCATACAGGGAGAGAGAGAGAGAGAGAGAGAGAGAGAGAGAGAGAGAGAGAGAGAGAGAGACGCTTTGACATAAGGTTTACTATAAAATGCAAGGTGTCTTCTGCATTATACTTAAGCCGGGTGTTTCATCTGTAAGTCTCCTGAGATAAAACACACATTACACTTCCTGGTAGATCTAAATACCAAGCACTCGACTGTGACAAGTGTGTACTAAAACGAAGCTTATGTTTTCACGGGACATTCCACAAAGTTTACTGGTACTGAGAAATGGCCAATAATGGGTGGTAGTTGGAGAGAGGGTGTATATCAGATGATATTGTTTTTTTGTATCTGTCTTCCCTTTCTTCCCTTTTCTTTCATTCTTTCTTTCTTTCTTTTTTTTCTTTTTTTCTTTTTTCTTTATAACATCACCTTACTTTGCAGTTCGTATTCATACACTTATACTACACTCTCTTCATCGGTTAAAACACGTGTATAATCATGCATGCGTAGTTTTATCACTTGCAGTTTGCATTTACCATAGTTTGACACCCAATAGCCGATGTATTTTTCGTGCTGGGGTGTCGTTAACCATTCGATTCTATGCGTAATTTTACAACTTTCAAGAACGCCATCTAGCGGCAAGAGAAAGGAAACAGAAGTCGCTATGAGCTTTGCATTATGGGTTGCGCAGTCTTAATGCCGTTAGCAGCGTTGAAAACAAACGTTTAACGCAGTTGTGTTTGCTTGTTTTATGATCGCGCGCACGCTGTTTTAATAGTATATGGTGATTTCAGTCTGCCGTTGTGTTTATTTATTTGTGTAAAACAGCCCCGACGATGTGCCGTGTTCCGGCGGGATCCTTTAGAAGTGTTTGGGCGCTGACAAGGGTTCCTCGTATCTTGTCTCGCAGGTCGGCGCATTAAAGAGTTCACTGCCATGTTTTGAGAAAACAGAACCCCATGTTGACACGTTGGTGGCACTCATTACCGAAACAAGGCGCTGGGGGTTGAAATGTTGTTGAAGAAACAACCACACGAAACGGTCTTTGCATATCGGTTAAAAATCAGCTATCGGAATCCGGGGCGGGGTTTAGCTCAGTCGTTTGAGTGCTCGCTTGATGGTGGATGCTCGGTGGATCCATTCAGCTGATTGGATTTGTTCTCGGGTTTGTAGCGGGTTTTCTCTGATGTCTATGAGTCAGAATTACCAAATGTTTCACATCCAATAGCTGATGATTAATAAATCAGTTTGCTCTAGTTGTGTCCTTAAACAAAGACAAACTTTTAAAAACAAACTATCGGAATCCGGCAACTACGTATACCAACTAGTACCCCGGTTAAATGAAGGTCGCGTGCTTCAGCTATCGGCTTTAAAGCTGGTGTGTGCCTTGTTCGTTTACCAGCACAGGCTCCAAACAAAATCGAATGCACAAAATAAAAGTAAACGTATATAAACATATATGTTTTTGTGATGTAATCACATCTTAAAGTGGGGTTTTCCCGGGTATTTCAGGAGGATTTCAGATAAGGGTACTAGAATTCTCACCACCACCACCACACACAATCACGCGTCTTTAAGAGACGTGAATTAGAAGCTTTTGAACCGTTTTAATTCAGTCTTTATATACGATGTATGTGTGACTTTTGCGGTACTTATTTCACATTAGAAGTAGCGATGTTTTTTTTCTTCTGATATCAAAGTTCAAATATTAAATGTAGACACATATTAAACATACTTTGAAATCCAAACCGAGTTTCCGTGCTGTTCCTTAAGTAAAATCCTTACGTCTGGTACGTCTGCCCTGGTCAAGAGTTGTGACGTCAACCCAAACTGTTCAGTTTTGGCCATTATGTTTGTATCTATTCACGGTTCCTTTAAAGACATCTACCGACGGCGAATAAAGAAACAAGAAAGAAATGTTTTGTTCAACGACGCACTCACCACATTTTATTTACGGTTATATGGCGTCAGACATATGGTTAAGGACCACACAGATATTGAGAGAGGAAACCTGTTGTTGCCACTTCATGGGCTACTCTTTTAAAGTAGCAGCAAGGGATCTTTTACATTTGGTAATTCGGACATATAATCTTAGAGAGGAAACCCGCTACATTTTCCAATAGTAGCAGGGGATTTTTTATATGCATCATCCCACAGCCAGGATAGCACATACCACGGCCTTTGATATACCAGTCGTGGTGCACTGGCTGGGACGAGAAATAGTCCAATGGGCCCATCCCAACGGGGATCGGTCCCAGACCAATCGCGCATAGAGTGAGCGCTTTACCACTGGTCTACGCCCCCCCCCCCCCCCCCCCCCACACACACACACACCGACGGCGAATAAAGCATTATTGTAATACTTTGGTCATAACGCCGCTCGTGAAATAGCAACCAGCCGTTGTTTTCTGTTGTTTGTTGGGGGTTTTCTTTTGTTTGTTGGGGGGTATTTGTTTTGGGGTTTTTGTTGGTTTTTTTGTTTTTAGGTGGGGGGTTTGGCTAAAAGTTAGCAAACTATATTGACTAGTTCTCGACATTAGGCGGGACACAGCCCAGCGGTAAATTGCTCGCCTGATGCGCGGTCTGTCTAGGATCGATCCCCGTCGGTGAGCCAATTGGGCTATTTCTCGTTCCAGCCCGTGCACCACGACTGGTATATCAAAGGCCGTTGTATGTGCTATCCTGTTTGTGGGATGGCGCGTATAAAAGATCCCCTGCTACTAATGGAAAATGTAGCGGGTTTCCTCTCTAAGACTATATGTCCGAATTACTAAATGTTTGACATCCAAACGCTGATGATTAATAAATCAATGTGCTCTAGTGGTGTCTTTAAACAAAACAAACTTTAACTTTAGTTCCCGAAGTGGTCTTTCAGTTTAGCTTGTAGCGTGTAGCATAAAAACCAGTCTAGCAAAAAAAGAAAAGAAATAGTTATCGAAAACCGACCGGCTGAACATAGCCTGATTACACATACACATGTCATATACTTTGAGCGGAGTTTAGCGGATCGACTTCTAGACAGATCTATCTCCGCCACTGTCACCAGCTCGTTAATATCACACGCGTCACCCGATACACGGGGAGAGCTGCCCAACTTCCCCACATGTACAGGTTAATGCGAAAATTCTCATCCCTCGAAACCATTGCGGTAATTACGTGTTGACGGACAGTGACATATTTATGCGCCTCAGAACCGGTTTACCGCACAGGAACTTGTCAAAGAACTCTGCGTTCAATGAAAAGTATTGAAGACATCCCAGGAATCTGTGGGCCAGAGGTAAAAGTCGTCATCTTCGCGTTAAGTACCTATCCGGTTTTCAAGCTTTTTTTTCTTTCTTTCAAAAAGCGCGTTTGAAATGGTGAGGGGTTTTTTTTTTCATTATGTATCGAAAGTTTAGAAGATTAAAGTTTAATATATTTCAGACTCACATTTTGGCTGGCTTGTCTTTCGTAATTGTTTAATCGAGTTTTGTGTGTGCGGGTTTTTTTTTTAATGGTTTACGAGTTAGAGAGAGAGAGAGAGAGAGAGAGAGAGAGAGAGAGAGAGAGAGAGAGAGAGAGAGAGAGAGAGAGAGAGAGAGAGAGAAGAGTGATACAAGAAAGAAAGAAAGTAAAGAGAGAGTGAGACACACACATACAGAGAGAGAGACAGAGAGTGCGAGACAACGAGAGAGAGACAAAGAGAGATTCGTAGTGACAGGTCAGAGAGAGAGAGAGAGAGAGAGAGAGAGAGAGAGAGAGAGAGAGAGAGAGAGAAGAGTGATACAAGAAAGAGATAAAGGAAAGAGAGAGTGAGACACACACACACATACAGAGAGAGACAGAGAGAGAGACAGAGAGAGAGAGCGAGACAACGAGAGAGAGCGAAAGAGAGATTCGTAGTGACAGGTCAGAGAGAGAGAGAGAGAGAGAGAGAGAGAGAGAGAGAGAGAGAGAGAGAGAGAGAGAGAGAGAGAGAGAGAGAGAGAGAGTCCACAGTTCGGTGAAGAAGTGTAAAACAAAAAACATATCAACTTTTTATTAGAGATTGTTATCAATATGGACAGAGAGAAGTGGGGAAACAAAAATGATCGTTCCTTGGGAAAAGAAAAAAAACATTTCTTCCCCTAGAAACGTAGTGACGTCATAATCGCTGATGACGTAATTAGTTGGTTGTCTGTTGTTGCCTAATAGTTGTGACGTCAAAGCCTAGTGCGAAGTACTGATTATGACGTCAAAACCTATCTAGGGGAAGAAATATGTTGTTTTTGTTGTTTTTTCTTTCCCTAGGGAAAGATAATTTTTCTTCCCTCTCTTCTCTCTGCCTATATGGGTTTTTATTAAAGTGCTGTGTCAGATGTATGATGTATTGCGCTATATAAATGAAGATATTATTTAATATGATTAGACTTTTTTTTTTTTAAATGTACAAAAATTATATACCGGTATATTTTCCATTTAAAAATATTCCCCTGAAAAACAGAACCAGCTGAATTCGTTTCGGGAATTTCCGTAAGATTTGATCCGTGACGTCACGAAGGGAACTCCTTTCGATAGTCGGCGCCATTGTTCATTGCTTCTTTTGTGTTTATTATGGTTAAACGGCGTGTTGTTGGCGGCTGTAGCAATACAAAAGCCGATAAATTTAGTCTTCACGCATTTCCTAGTAATGTTGCTGTGAGAAAGCTGTGTGTGAATTCGATTAAAACAACGTGGAAATACTGGACAGGAAGAAAATGCCGGAGACCGTTGCGACAGCAGACACTTTTAGTTTCGATTCGTCCGAACTGGCTTGTCGGCTTAAGCGAGATATGGGAATACCATGTGTTATGGCTTTTAAAAAAAGATGCCGTACCAACAATTTTTCTGCGACACAAAACAAATGACAACAAGCCGACGCCATCCACACCGAAACGACCTTGGGGTGCATATCGTCAATGTCCCAAATTGCGTTATGCTTTCAACTCCGGTCAGTTTGTTTTCTCATGCACGGTTCGTGCAATCATCGAGATCCGAGTTGTTGTCGTTTGCATCTCGTCCATTTGTGAGATTTTTCTTTACAGTTCGAGAACATTAAAACAATAAAGTACAGACAAGTAAGTATCTATAGCCTAGTCCGTCCCATCCTACAAAAATGTAGGGTTTTTTTGTAAAAAAGAAAAAAAAAAGCTAATTTTGTATGCATCTTAGAAAACAATCAGCTCAGAAATAAATGACTTGTAAATTCCATAGTATGAAAAAAGGCGTTCCCTGTACATTAAATTAATTTTACTATACCTCCCACAGAGAAAACCTTTTTTCATACTATGGAATGTGCTATAAGTTATTTATTTCTGAGCAGACTGTTTTCACAACTGCACACAAAAAAATAGTATTGTTTTGTTATTTCCAAAACACTTTTACTTTTTTTTTTACGTCAAACTAAACTGAAATTATTCACACAGAAAAACATCTTCATAGATGGATGGGACGGACTAAAAGTCGTTTTTGTTTATTTTTTAAAATTAAAATAAGTTATTTATTTCTGAGCAGACTGTTTTCACAACTGCACACAAAAAATTGTATTGTTTTGTTATTTCCAAAACACTTTTACTTCTTTTTTTTACGTCAAACTAAACTGAAATTATTCACACAAAAACCCATCTTCATAGAGGGACTAAAAGTCGTTTTTATTTATTTATTAAAATTACCGATATCGGGTCCACTTGACTCGTAGAATTCAAGAGTTATTTATCGTCTTTTCTACTACATCACAAGTATTAGAACATACAGTGTAGCAAAATAATTCGCACGAAAAGCTCAAGAACATTTAACAAGAATAAAAGTTGTAAATTAGTGGTAAGCTGTCTCCACGACCATTTTCATCGTCATCTGTCAGGCCGGTGGTTCGTCGGAAGATGTTCCAGGTTCAAACTGATAAGGCATTATTTGTTGTGTTGCACAAATATTAGTCCAGTCGTCATTACTACACTATTCATCATCGAAAGAAGAATCGCATGATCAAGCTTGGCAGTCGCTGTCGGTCCCACTTTCGCTTGCGCTGGAAGTCATCTCGTGGTAGGTTTCTGTGAAGCGCGTTCCCTTCGTGACGTCACGGCTATTTACAGGCAAACGTTTTTACCGAGAATTTTACTCGGTCGTTTCCGGCAGTGTTCTACGGGAGTGATGTTTTAATACTTTTATGGGGCATTTTCGTAATTATTGATTTACATATCGGTGTAAAATATTATTGCAATGAATTAAGAAAGCATTTAATTGTGGAATTTGAAATTTTAGTGTATGGTCTGGCACAGCACTTTAAATTCAAATCACTGTCCGCCGCCTAAGTCTGCATCTAAGCCTCTAAACCAGTCCATTTTTCAGTGGTTGGTTTCTTTGTTATCCCTTTTCCTAACAATCTTCTAAAAACAAATACATCGTATTCGGCTGATAAACAAAACATGGTACTAGCCAAATAAATTTAAAACAAGACTGGCCGAAAAACAGTTATATTTTGTATTACACAACGGTCAATTTTATATCAATTTCGAATCCCTGGGGCAAAATTAGAAAATAATTTGTTAGTTTTTAAAAAATTCCTGAGCACATAAATACATACATACATACATACATACATACATACATACATACACACACACACAAAGTAATAGTATTCAATCTAACAATCACATAAATAAAAACCGAATACCTGTACGCCACTATAGTTAATGGCACTATGCGGGGAAAGGTCAATTAAAAATAACCAATAATAACATAATAAAATTGCTTGCGTGCTTTCGGCAATACAGTCAAATTGCACGATAAAGATAACGCGAAGAACCATGTGCGAGCAATTAGAATAAACGTAGCTGTTTATAATGACAATAACAAAACGATATTATCGAATGGCTGGACCTTTCTTCCCTTCTTATTGCTCCTGAAATCCGCGTTCAGAAGCATAATGAAAGTAATCCGCTTAAATCCAAGTCGATAAGTCGATGGTTTTCACGCAAAGATAAGGCGGAAGCGTATACTTCTTGATGCATTGGCAGCGAAGGTGTTAATAAGGACGACCTTCTGACGAGCAATATGATCATCAGTGCGGAAATTGTTTTAACTAAAGGCATTGGATGGAGAAAAGAACAAATTTATCGTTTCCGGAACAACGGGTCGATTTTAGCAGCTTTCCGTTAATTGTTATCTACATTAATGGGCTGTTTGAAAATTGCATTACGTATGCAGTGGACGCAAATTGAAGTATATGTGTTAGATTATTTTTAGATAGTTTACCATGGAAATAATTCTTGAGTTGTTGCAGTTATGGCGTTTTCATTAAAAAATTTCATTAAATAATTTGATAAATATTGTTGCTGATCGAAAAGAACCTATTTAGAAACCACCTTATAAACACTTTGCATGTATCATGAAGTGCAATGTGATATTTAGATATTGAACTTCATGATACTTTCATATCACACCGTACTGGGTTGGGGGGTTTTTCTTCTATAATACAATTTCAAGCTTTGTAAAGTTTCTTTTGGACGTCAGTAGTTTTAGGTTATCGTGTCTTTAACAGAAGTTTGTTTTGTTTTGTTTCGTTTAACGACACCACAAGAGCACATTGATTAATTAAACATCGGCTATTTTTGTCAGACATATGGTCATTTTGACACAGTCATAGAGTGGAAACCCGCTACATTTTTCCATTAGTAGCAAGGGATCTTTTATATTCACCGTCCCACAGACAGGATAGCACATACCACGGCCTTTGATATACTAGTTGTGGTGCACTGTCGGGAGCCAGAAATAGCCCAATGGGCCCACCGATGATTACAGCGACTGGATGTTTTAGTGTGTGGGTGTACCGCCCAGTGCATCACGACTGGTATATCAAAGGCCGTGGTATGTGCTATTCTGTCTATGGGCTAGTGCATATAAAAGATCCCTTGCTACTAATGGAAAAAAATGTAGCGGGTTTCCTCTCTAAGACTATATTATGTAAAAATTATCAAATGTGTTTCATCCAGTAACCGATGATAAATAAATCAATGTGCACTAGTGATGTCGTTAAACAAAACAAACTTTTTAAACTGTGTACCGCGTATGGTGTCTGCAAATGTCCATTAGTGACTAAGTGTATGGGCAAATACTTCAACTAAAACAGTTAAACGTGAAACGCACACCCCAGCTAACAGTACTCTTAAGGGGACACGCCCTAGTTTTTAAACACTATAGCATATATTTTACTATTAGAGCCGTTTTTTTATAATTTAAATCATACTTTACTTAGATTTTATTCATTTCTGTACATTCGAAGTGCTTTTGGTCATCCTGGTGTTTTTAATATCACAAAATGCATTTCTCATAGTTTTAAAAACGCACGTACGTCTGAGAAGTAACAGTTATGGAGTCGAGTTTTAATCTATTTTTAGAGTTTATTTCATCATTTCAAAGTCACAGACTCATGTTTCACTCATGTTGTAACTTTATCCAAATGTGTTACAGGTTTGTAGATTAACTAAACGTAGTGTTAATTTTCACGGGTTGAAACTAGGATCTGTCCCTTTAATAGAACTTTGTACCATGCAGTATAAAAGACAATCTGGATAAAACTTCAAAATGTGAGTCTACGGCACAGTCATAGACAGGAAACCCGCTACATTTTTCCATTAGTAGCAAGGGATCTTTTATATTCACCGTCCCACAGACAGGATAGCACATACCACGACCTTTGATATACATGTCGTGGTGCACTGACTGAAACGAGAAATAGCTTAATGGGCCCACCGACGGGGATCGATCCTATACCGACCGCGCATCAGGCGAGCGATACGTCCCGCCCCTTGTGTTTAACAATTCATTTTTTACCGGCCTCGGTGGCGTCGTGATTAGGCCATCGGTTTACAGGCTGGTAGGTACTGGGTTCGGATCCCAGTCGAGGCATGGGATTTTTAATCCAGATATCGATTCTAAACCCTGAGTGAGTGCTCCGCAGGCTCAATGGGTAGATGTAAACCACTTGCACCGATCAGTGAACCATAACTGGTTCAACAAAGGCCATGGTTTGTGCTATCCTGCCTGTGGGAAGCGCAAATAAAAGATCCCTTGCTGTCTGTCGTAAAAGAGTAGCCTATGTGGCGACAGTTGGTTTCCTCTAAAAAATAGTGTCAGAATGACCATATGTTTGACGCCCAATAGCCGATGATAAGATACAAAATCAATATGCTCTAGTGGCGTCGTTAAATAAAACAAACTTTACTCTTTAATAATTCATTCGTACGTTGAAACAGGAGCATAATTCCCTAAACTCTGGCAAATGTGCGATCTCGCGGTGTAGTGGGAAAAGACATGCATGGTCGAAAGCTTAACAGAGCTTAAAAGAGGCTTGTGAATTAGGACCCAGAACATAAAAAAAAACCCAGAACTTTCTTAAAAACCATGTTTGCTTATACACACTGCCAATATTCTAAATATTCACTTGACAAATCTCAAAACAGAGCGCAATGGAGATTTTGACACTTGTGATTGCATGTACTAATAAATCACGGCCAAAAGAGTCGTGGTACCATATGTACCGATGAAAATAAATAAGGGAGATCTTTGAAATGCCCCTGCGCGTGCTGTAACCTCACCGTGGTGCAGGGGTGTAATATTCTCTTTGAGAATGGCCAATACAGCACAAATCCCCTTGTTTTCTTCGAGATACAATTAAAATTTTGAGTAAAAGTCAGTATCTATCTGTGATATTTGTATTTTTGCACATTTCTTTACACTGTTTTTATTTAAATCTTGATTTTTTTATATTGATGTTGATGTTGTCACTTTATTTGTTTGCATTAACATAGTTTGACACCCAGTAGCCGATGTATTTTTTCGTGCTGGGGTGTCGTTAAACATTCATTCATTCATTCATTCATTCTTTGTAATGTAAAGTAGATTTTAATTCATTACTAGTGTAATAATGTCTGTGTAGAATATATGTGTACCGTAATGTGTGACTAAATGTCAATACTGTGAGAATGACTGCCAGTCTGTCAGTATTTTGGTTAAGTTCCTGACAATTATGGATCAGGGTTTTGATCGCTGTCACTACATACAGTTAGTATTTATGTGATCCCTTATCATAACCGTACGAGATAGGGGAAGGGTGGGGGATGCAACTGCCCCCCCCCCCCTTAATGCTGGAGCAAATCCTCAAATTCGTGAAAAAACTATTGAGATATTCGGGTAAAATGTGCAAATCTGATAACCTTTTTTACAATATACCTCCATCATTCTACCCGCAAAATTAGTTATAATCCATGTACGAATCCGTGGTGATCCGTTTGCAACCCTATATAATTGTTTGGTAATAAGATTAATATGAATAAATGTTGTTATCCAGATTCTGGCATTTTTGTTCAATTTGGGCAAAAACCAGCATGCACCCCTCCCCTCCCCACAACAATATGTCCCTTATTTCTTTCGAGCAGTATACTTCCAATCTACGAATACTCTTTTGTTATAAATGCTGAGATTGGTCTAAATTATCATTTGACTTTGTAAAAAAAACGACATTCACAATTTTATAGCCTCAATTTTGCAATTTTGGCAATGCTTAAAAAAACAAAAACAACAACAATACAACAGGAAATTTTTGTGGGCTTTTTATTTATACATGTATATATATATATATATATATATATATATATATATATATATATATATATATATATATATATATATATATATATATATACAGATTTGATTAGTTGGTTGGTGGTTACAATGAATATATATATACAATGTGTGTGTATATATATATATATATATATATATATATATATAATATATATATATATATATATATATATATATATATATATATATTCATTGTGACCACCAACCAACTAATCAAATCTGTATTTATGTGCCTATATCCACTGCAGGTTCAGTCACGTCCATCAAGATCGCCACCTTCGAAAAATGCCGGTTGTATCGATCGAGATAGAAAGAGGTGACCACCATAATAAACTGACAATTTATAGGAATATTTTATGTTCTGCCATTCGCAGACCACAGGAAATTACAACGGTATACTGAGCCAGCTTATACTCCTGCTGGACAGAACACTGTGTGGTAGTTTTGTTATCACACGGCAATCTGCAATGCACCTGTAATATCAATTTAATAAAATTTTATTTGCTCTTCCGCGATGATGACGCGGTCGCCAAAGCCATACCGTCCAATGATATAAGCACGCCCGAAATCCATTGTTCTGTGACGTACACGTTAACCTAAAACTGATTGTCTTGTAACGCACAAATTAAAGAGACATTCCTGAGTTTGCGGCATTGTAAGATGTTTCCGACTAATAAAATATTTCTACGATTAAACGATTAAATATACTACTCAAAAGAAGTTAAGGGTCAAAGGAACTTTTTGATCATTTTTGGAAGTATGTTTTTTTTAGGCCAGATAGGGTTAGAATATTAACCTTTGTGTTGTCATTTGGACTAAAGACACCACATTATTAAGGGGCATGCAATCATTGCCCTTATCTTTAGAAACTTTTTAAGTTAACCCATATTTCCTTTTCATGGATTTGAAGCAAAAACATAGTCAGACTAAACTGACAACCTGCCTCGATACACCCACTGTGACACCTCGTGCACCATTTGCACATGCTTAGCATGAGTGTAATTCAATGCATGCCAATTTTAGCAATAAAAGGGATGAGCATTTTCCTTTTATCATCACTTTAAATTTGAAGATGGTTCGACGACAACTCAGTTTGAATGACAGGGGAAGGGGCATTGGCTGCCTACAAGATGGACACACTCAAAGATCTGTGGCTCACCGTCTAAATGTAAGCCAAAGTATTATCGGTAGACTCTGGCAGAGGTTCAGGACGACTAATTCTATTCAGAATCGCTCCCGTTCTGGAAGACCACGATCAACAACAGCACGAGACGACCGTTTCCTGATGATAACGGCGTTGCGACAGCGTTTTGTGACCGCACGGCGTCTTCGTGATCAACCCAGAGCTGCTACATTCAACAATGTGTCTGACCAGACCATTAGGAATCGTCTGCGAGACCAAGGTTTGCGATGTCGGCGTCCTGTAGTCCGACTACATCTACTTGCCCGTCACAGAAGGGCTCGCCTTGATTGCTGCAGACGTCATATCCGGTGGAACCGTGGGCAATGGGCAGAGACATTATTCACAGATGAGTCACGGTACTTGCTCCAGTTCAATGATGGCCGGGCTCGTGTTTACCGTCGTCAAGGAGAAATATTTGCTGATGTTAACGTTGTTCAACATCTACCATTTGGAGGAGGAAGTGTAATGGTGTGGGCGGGCATATCTATGAATCACAGAACCCCTCTGTACATCATTAATGGAAATTTGACTGGTCAGCGTTATCTCAACGAGATTGTTCAACCTTTTGTAATTCCACTTCTGCAGCGGATTGGACCAGGAGCTTGGTTCCAGGACGACAACGCAAGACCTCATCGTGCCAGGGTGGTGACCGACTTCCTGCAGCAGCAGAACGTTCAGCACATGGATTGGCCTGCATATTCACCAGACTTGTCACCCACTGAGAATGCGTGGGATGAACTAGGGCGGCGAGTTCGATCACATCACGTCCCTGCCGTCAACCTCCAGCAACTGGCTCAGCAATTAGTTGCAGAATGGCAAGCGATTCCTCAACGTTATTTCCAACGCCTGGTTAACAGCATGCGCCAACGTTGTCAAGAATGTGTGAATGCTAATGGTGGCTACACCAGTTACTGACGCTTCTACTACATGTGTGAACATCATTTTTGGGGGTGCATGACTTTCTCCATCTGGGTAGTAAACTAGTTTCCAAGCAAAGGTTTTTTGTTTTCTGTTTTCTGTTCTTGAGACATCAAATAAATAATTTGTCATTAGTCGTCACAATTTTAGCATATTAGCTTATTTTTATTTGCAGAAATATTTTTGACCCTTAACTTCTTTTGAGTAGCATATATTTTCTAGTTTAGAATATCAGTGTCTGTATAGGCAACGTGTTTCTGGTCGTCTTAATATTTGTAAGAAGCCCAAACTGGATTTTGTCTTAAAATAATTTCGTACGTACAAAACAATTTTATTTTTGCAAATAACATGAAATTTAACCTAGTACAAATATTAGAACGATCAGAAACACGTTTAATATACATCCACTAATATTTTATGCAGAAAAATATATTTGATATGTAATTACAATCGTTAAAAAGTCTTTGTTAGTCGATAACATCTTAAAAAGTGCAGCAAACTCAGGAATGTCCCTTTAATCGCAGCCGCAAGCGTAGTAAGTATTATTAGTTAGAAATGAGCTATACATTTCCTGTTCATTGAGGATATGTAAGAAACACGAATTCCTCTTCAGCGAATTATTCTAACTAAAATCGTATAAAATTAAAAGGAAAATCGTATTGACTTGTAGTATTAGAATATTATGCCACATTAAAGCGTTTTACCTTTCTTATTGTAATTTATAACGTGCATGCAATTAAACTTTTAACCAGTTCGATGTTCTTTGTCTATACAGATGTGCCGGAAGCAGAGGTGTTGGTGTGTGTGTGTGTGGGGGGGGGGGGGGGGGGGGGGGGGGGGGGGGGGGGGGGGGGGGGTCAGGTGGGCAATGCTCCCATCTCAGAAAATTATGAATCATCCACCCAAATTGAAAGGAGAATTAATATTTTATTGGAGCTAATTTCACAAAGCATCGTGTAGCAGTTATACCAGTCAAACGTTTACGTGTGTTTCTCATATATTTCCGCAGAAAATTACATCATGACGGAAGATGGAGCATTTTAAGGGGGAAAAAAAATTAATAATAATAAATGTACTATAGTGATAAGAACTGCGATTTAACCATAGATTTACGTTTACGTGCAAAACTAGATATACGATGTTTTGTGAAATTGGGCCTTGGCCATTTAAGCATTTAACATTTAAACTATTCTGTTAAATTTGATTCCACTATTATTGAAAGTTGTGAAATTTATTTTTGATATGTAATTATTCAATATACAATATACGTGTATATATCCTACATTAGCAGGTGTCAAAGAGTAAGTCAAATGTGTGTAACCTTTGACCCTGCACGTGTTTCGTTGCGGCGTGTGGTATGCGCAGCACTAGAAAGTGTGATGTTTGAAGCACCCGCCAGACAGCCGATCACAGGAGGTAAACAATTCCCGACCACACGCACGTGTCGGGCCAGAGATTTTCCGGGGAACAATAACACTCACTCACACACACACACACACACACACACACACACACACACACACACACACAGACCTGTATACGGGCAAATATAGGCGGCAATCAGTGAAAGATACTTGGCCAGTGGCGTAGCGGGGAATGGGGTGGCACACGGGGACCATGCCCCCCCCCCTCCCCCATCATACTGTTTTTAACTATTAAATTTGATAAAATCATATATACTTACATACATATAGTGTGGGTCCCCCTATATGGTCCCCCCCCCCCCCCCCCCCCCCCCCCAATATAACATTAAGGCTACTGTAGTTGGCTCTAATATAATAAATGATATTATATACATGGCATTTCGGTCTAAACCATTTCTTGCTTAAAATCGTACTTTTTCACGTAAATACAACAAATATTGGGTGGGGTTTTTTTTATTTTATTTGAGCATTCCATAACCCAATTTATTTTTAATCTTACATGGAGATGAACGCATGCTAATGTTCGAGGTCAACTGAGGTGTTCCGAATTGTAACACACCATGAACACGATGTATTTCCCGAGGATAGCGGGTGGGGTGGGGCGGAACGTAGCCCAGTGGTATTTAAGCGCTCGCTTGATGCGCAGTTGGTCAAGGATCGATCCCCGACGGTGGGCTCATTGGGCTATTTCTCGTTCCAGTCAGTGCACCACGACTGGTATATCAAAAAGCCGTGGTAAGTGCAATCCAGCTGTGGGGTGGTGCATATAAAAGATCCCTTGCTACTAATGGAAGCAAAATGCAGCGGGTTTCCTCTTTCAGAATTAGCAAATGTTCGACATCCAATAGCCGATCATAAATAAATCAATGTGCTCTAGTGGTGTCATTAAACAATACAAACGTATTATTATTATTATTATTAAGGATACTTCCAAACACACAATATCAACAAAATGTTGGTGTATGCCAAATGATCATATTAATACTGAGTATCTTGAGCTTCTACAAGTGCATACAGTTAAAGTTTGTTTTGTTTAATGACACCACTAGCGCACATTGATTTATTAATCATCGGTTATTCGACGTCAAACGTATGGCAATTTTGACTCAACAGAGAAAACCCGCTTAATTTTTTCATTAGCAGCAAGGGATCGTTTATATGCACCATCCCACAGACAGGATAACACATAACATGGCTTTTGATATACCAGTCGCGGTGCAGTGGTGGGCGAGACGTAGCCCGGTGGTAAAGCGCTCGCTTGATGCGCGGTCGGTTTGGGATCGATCCCCGTCAGTGGGCCTATTGGGCTATTTCTCGCTCCAGCTTCTACATTTTTCCTAATGCAACAAGGGATCTTTTATATGCACAAACAGGAAAG
>NC_054708.1:35144288-35186788 GCF_016097555.1 Gigantopelta aegis
TATACTGTGGTCATATGGTAGTCTGTAAAATGATAACCCAATACATTCCATTGATGAGAATTAGAAGTTTGGAACGGATTCCACATCAATTTTTTTCTGTCAAAATTAGTAAAATTTGAATGTACACACTGTGCGCGCGCGCGCGCGCGCGCGTGTGTGTTCCACGTTTCTCAGGAGTGAATTATATATACAGATGATGCACAAACAAGACATTGGACTGCCTTCAGAGATGCTGTCTGTAAGTCCATGTGGTGTCTTAAAGTTAAACAGAAAATCGGGGATAGAGGGAAATAAAAATCCAGAATTCCAGAATTTATTTGCCACGCGTGAACTCCTACATTTTAATCTTTAATGTTTTCCAGATTTAGTATTCAAAGACATTTCATCGCTAGAAAATAAAGAGGGAAAAACACTGTGTCTACAATTTATACTTCAAGCTGAAGCCTACATGATACTGATATTCCATCTGTTATTTGTCCAGAAACTCGTCAAAAGTCTGCAGAAACTACAATTGAGCAGAACACACAGAATATTCACTTTAATTAACAACTACTGTAATTTGAAAGTACTACGCACTGGTCGTTTTACATATCAACTTATAGCACAACCTATAGTACAGTCGAGCATCTTACTTCACATATCCAGAGAAGGAAATCGTTTGCTGTTCCTCACTGTGGAAGACAAGGATGACAACATTATGTTGGTTTCCAACGAGAGGTTAATACAACAAGCATTCTCCTATACAAATTGTAAAATCGGTTATACAAGCATCTGTGATGTTCTCAATTTGTTTTTCGTTTTTAAAATATTTTGTCTGAAAAAATGTGTTAATATATTGGTTTTTGTAGTGTGTTTGTGCGTGCGCGCGCATGTGTTTTCATGGCAGTTTTATACACCATGATCTCCACTATTTCCATGGCCCCTCTCTCTCTCTCTCTCTCTCTCTCTCTCTCTCTCTCTCTCTCCCTCTCTCTCTCGTTTACAAACACGTTCTCTCTCTCTCTCTCTCTCTCTCTCTCTCTCTCTCTCTCTCTCTCTCTCTCTCTCTCTCTCTCTCTCTCTCGTTTACAAACACGTTGAGATTTAAACCCAACTTAATAAAAATAACTTCAAAATTATACTTCAACACGTGTTTGCTTGTTAGTGCCCTACCGATCCAACCGGAGGGAACTATAGGTTTCATCTCCGTCCGTCTGTCGGTATGTCTGTACCTCATATTTTGTGTATAGCTTTATCGTGTACTGTTACAGATCAAGTTTGACTTTTATGGAGATTTACCTATTTGTGATGGAGTTGTGGCCCTTACACTTGGGAGATATGAAAATTTGTTTTCCGGACTATTGTTTTGCAATGCCTGAAGATACTGAGATGAAATTTTGCATATACCTTTATCATGTACTGTTACTGATCAAGTGTAACGTCCATGGTGATTTACCCACTTTTTACAGAAGGTTGGCCCTTGAATTTAGGAGATACGAAACAATTTTGAGTTCGGTAGGGGACATGTATTGGTTTTAGCAGTACTCTCAGAATGCTTGTTGAATATGATTTATGAAAAAATCCGTGGTATGCAAAAAGAAATTAAAACTGTATTCACGTTATGATGATAGTAAAACATCAAAACGTTGTCTTTTATAGGTGAACAATAATTATATTGACACTATATCGAGACAATCAGTTTACACGGATAATTTGAAACCGGCTGTAAACTACACACACAATCATTTCATGTGACAGGTGTGATAATAACTGCCAGGTGTAATAATGCAGTCGATAACAGTCGGTTTCAAATAATCAGTCTCAAACTTGCAAGTGTTTGATGAAAATTGTAATTCTTCATCTATAAAAGGCAACTTTTTATAGATTGCTGTCTTTGTTATTTGTACATAGTAAAGGGCCGGATTTAGCTTGAGGTGCTTGCGTCACAGGATCGAACCACCTCGGTGGATCCATTTAGCTGATTTGTTTGTGGGTTTTTTCGTTCCTACCAGTGCACCACAACTGGACAAAGGTCGCGGTATGTGCTTTCCTGTCTGCGGGGAAGTGCATATAAAAGATCCCTTGCTGCATTAGGAAAAATGTAGCGGGTTTCCTCTGATGAAGTGGTAAATCGCTTGTTTGATGCGCGGTCGGTCTGGGATCGATCCCCGTCGGTGGGCCCATTGGGCTATTTCTCGTTCCAGCCAGTGCACCACGACTGGCATATCAAAGGCCGTGGTATGTACTACCCTGTCTGTGGGATGGTGCATATAAAAGATCCCTTGCTGCTAATCGAAAAGAGTAGCCCATGAAGTGGCGACAGCGGGTTTCCTCTTTCAATATCTGTGTGATCCTTAACCATATGTCTGACGCCATATAACCGTAAATAAAATGTGTTGAGTGCGTCGTTAAATAAAACATTTCTTTCTTTCTTTCTTTCTTTCTGATGACTACAAGTCATAATTATTAAATGCTTGTCATCCAGTAGCCGATGATTAATTAATCGATATGCTCTAGTTAAACAAAACAAACTGTATATAGTAACAGATCACCATAATGCTAATACAGTTTTCAAAGTTCTCATGTCAGAAATTTTAAAACATGGCGGGTATATTTTTGTTAGTACTTTTTTTTCTTCTTGTGATTATCAATATGCAGTACATTGAGGTTATAGGCAGGTTTCAACGTGCAATTGCTTTACCATGGTTGTTCCTGTATTAAAAAGGTGTTTCAACCTATGCAATGCAATGGTGATTTATTTAAAAAATAATAATATTTGCATTGAAATCTTAAAATATGTGTACGATATGTATTTTAGAGTTGGTATGGGTTTAAACGTAATAACTAATATATTTTATATTATACAAGTTTTAATATTATTCATTGTAGAGTTACATGCCAATTCATGGGTTCCCTTTCGACGTAGTCGGACTATTTTGTAATTCTGTAAACACACCAGTCATACAAATGCAAGCTAGAAACTTGATGCCAACGTATGTCCTTTGACACTACCATGGTAACGCCATCACTGTGTGTGTGGTTTAAACAATATTTATATAGGTGTATTTATATACTGTGTGTGTGTGTGTGTGTGTGTGTGCGTTGTGTGAGTGTTGTGTGTGTGTGTGTGTGAGTGCGAGTGTGAATGTGTGTGTGTGTGTGTGTGTGTGTGTGTGTGTGTGTTAAAAACATCACCGATTCTGGGATTCAATCATACAACTTGTAATAATTGTTACGTAACAAGGCAATAATCTAGGCGATGTCACATTTGGTATTTTGAGAAAATTTAATTTTAAAAGTTTACAACTCTGCAATCATGGACTATTTATAAATAAGCAAGCATGATTTACCAACAACCCTTAATGGTCCGCCATAACTGTATGTTTTTATTTTAATGTGTGATTGTAACCTTGACATAGACTACCTTTATAATATTGACAGTTTTGACATCACATATAATTCCAGTGTTCCCTTCATTTTGCTACAGGTCAGACAGGACCTGCGCCCGTACTTATAATATCAAACTTTTAGGGTCTAACTTACAAAGCCTTTCAAGGGACATTCCTGAATTTGCTGCATTATAAAATGTTTCCGACAAATAAAATATTTCTACGATTAAACGTACATATTAAATATATTTTCTTGTGTAGAATATCAGTGTCTGTATATTCAATGTGTTTCTGTAAGAAGCCCAAAATGGATTTTGTCTTCAGATAATTTCGTACGTACGGAATGGTTTTTTTTTAGGAAATAAAATGAAATTTACGCTAGTACAAATATTAGAACGATCAGAAACACGTTTAAAATACAGCCACTGATATGTTATGCAGGGAAATATATTTGCTATGTAATTACAATCGTTAAAAAGTCTGTTAGTCGATAACATCTTAAAAATTGCAGCAAACTCAGGAATGTCCCTTTAATTACGTGTTTAAGGCTCACCGAGAACGTAATTTATCATTGTTTGGTATCTACGTATTACTTTTACAGTATATATGAATACGACCTTCAAACGCCATCATAGCGGGTGGGCTAATGCGCGGACAAAATGTTCGTTCCAATTAATAGTAGACGAGTTGTATATTGGTTAATTTCATTAATCAATGAACAACATGATTGACACATCAAATACAGTCTCATTACGTTTCCGGGTGTGTTAAAATCGTTTCAAGGAATACTCTACAAAAATGGGAGCTCGTACGCCTATGCATATAAATAAATAAAAATACCTGTGGAAAGTCTATCTCTTGGTCTTTAATACGATATTTAAAGCCGCTGACCGTAGTTTCGACGTATATATGTTTCATATATAATTAATGTTTACTACTACAAACACGAGGACGACCAGACACACGTTGCATTTACCAAAACAGACATTCAAGCAAAAAATGTAAGTAATACTAGGGTCCTGTTCCATGAAGCGATCTTAGCCCTAAGATTACCTTAAGCGCATATCTACCCTATGTACTTAAGTTGATCTTAGGGCTAAAATCGCTTCGTGGAACGGGGCCCAGGTGCGTGCGCATGAAAGTATGTAGGGGGTTTAGACATTTACATTTATTTTATTTTCGTGCTTATATCCAATTAAGGTTCAAGCACGCTGTCCTGGGCAGTGAACACACCTCATACGCAGCTATTTCGGCTGTCTGTCCAGGACAGTGGGTTAGTTGTTGGCTGGTTAGTGGTTAGTGAGAGAGAAGAGTGTGTAGTGGCCTTACACCTACCCAATGAGCTCTGGGTTGGAAAAAAGAAAGAAAGAAAGAAATATTTTATTTAACGACGCACTCAACACATTTTATTTACGGTTATATGGCGTCAGACATATGGTTAAGGACCACACAGATTTTGAGAGGAAACCCGCTGTCGCCACTACATGGGCTACTCTTCCGATTAGCAGCAAGGGATCTTTTATTTGCGCTTCCCACAGGCAGGATAGCACAAACCATGGCCTTTGTTGAACCAGTTATGGATCACTGGTCGGTGCAAGTGGTTTACACCTACCCATTGAGCCTTGCGGAGCACTCACTCAGGGTTTGGAGTCGGTATATGGATTAAAAATCCCATGCCTCGACTGGGATCCATACCCAATACCTACCAGCCTGTAGACCGATGGCCTACCACGACGCCACCGAGGCCGGTCGCTCTGGATTGGAGCCGATACCGGACTGCGAACCCTGTACCTACCAGACTGTAGTCCGATGGCTTAACCACTGCGCCACCGAGGCCGGCGGTGTTTAGACAGTGGGGTGCGAACCTTTCAGTGAGGTCTGGTCATGCTCTCCCTTAAAATACATACGTTTTCTTCCAACGGGGGGGGGAGGGGGGGGGGGGAGAGTTAACGGTAAAAAAAGTTGTAGCTAAACATTGTGTTGCATAACACACTAAGATGTATGTATCATACTTGTGACCATAAGCATAAATGTTGGAGCGAAACCTCAAATTCGGGCAACAATTATACAGATATTCGGGAAAAATGAGCTAACCTAAGACCATGCAATTCCATCATTCTACCCTCAAAATTAGTTGTAATCCATATAAAAATACGCAGCGATTCATTTGCATCCCTATTTAGCTGCTTGGCAGTGATGCTAATGAGAATAAATGTTGTTATGAATTGCTGTTTAATTCGGTCAAAAACCAGTCTGCACCCCTAGAAAAATGGGAGCACGTGCGTCTATGTGACGCCATTAAGGAGTTTTATATGCACTGGCCCTGGGCCAGAAATAAGCTGAATTGTCAAATAGAAGAAGTTTGTTTTGTTTAACGACACCACTAGAGCACATTGATTTGTTAACCATCGGCTATTGGATTTCAACCATTTGGTAATTCTGACACGTAGTCATCAGAGAAAACGTGCTACATTTGTTCCTAATGCAGCAAGGGATCTTTTATATGCACTTACCCACAGACAGGAACACACATACCACGGCCTTTGACCAGTTGTGGTGCACTGACTGGAACGAGAAAAAAAAAAAAATCAGTTGAATGGATCCACCGAGGTGGTTCGATCCTGAGACGCAATCGCCTCAAGCGAGCACTAAACCGATTAAGCTAAATTCTGCCCCTGAATTGTCAAAGGTAGCTAACTAGATTACGGTAAAACAAAGAAGCTGTTTTGTTTAATTTGATTTATTAATCATCGGCTATTTGGTGTCAAACATTTGGTAATTTTGATATATAGTAGTCCTACACGCTACATTTTGTCATTATTAGCAAGGGATTTTTTATATGCACCATCCCACAGACAGGATAGCACATACCACGACCTTTGATATACCAGTCTTTGGTGGACTGGCTGGAACGAGAAATAACCCTGATGGGTCCACCGACGGGGATAGATCCTAGACCGACGGAGCACCAGGCGAGCGCTTTACCACAGAGATATG
The DNA here is from genome assembly GCF_016097555.1 of Gigantopelta aegis. NCBI lineage: Eukaryota > Metazoa > Mollusca > Gastropoda > Neomphalida > Peltospiridae > Gigantopelta > Gigantopelta aegis. The sequence continues at coordinate 35,150,654 of NC_054708.1, forward strand.
TCTCGTCCCGGTGAATTAAAGGCACTGACTATTTATTAGCCAGTGTAAAATATACAGTTTTGTTATTGTTACATTTATATATGATCACTGTTTCACATCTGTGCATGTTCGTGTGCAGGAATGTTAGTAGACTGCGGTCTAGACTGGTGAGCGAAGTTTATAGGGGAGTCTAGTCATGCTCCCCCGGAAAAAAACAAAATTGAAAAAACAAACAAAAAAACATTTGCTTGAGCAGGGAGGAGTTTCGACCCTCGAAACCACCCCACTGCAAACGTGCCTGTCGTGGTGTTCAGACGATTCTCATGTCTGCAGTAGCTCAAAATATATTTTATGCCAAACAGAAAATTCAAAACCTAGGGTCAGTGCCATAATATAATATGCATGCTTAACACAGGTGCGTTGGGAGTCCAGTAAGTTGGTTGTTCTGACTATGGTATCTAGGCCTATTTACATATATATATATATATATATGAAAATACATGTAGCAGGTTTGACCCACTCAACGAGGAGTACACTCCGGGCTAAAGCTGTACTGGTTCTATACATAGATGACATATACACTACTATAATATGCAAGTACATTCTCCGCTTCTTGAACACCGGCCAGCTACCAGGTTCTCCCGGGATATGCGATGTGTTGTGTGTCGTGTTCACAGCTTAAATGAGTAACACACGTAGCTGACGGTAGCGAGCAGTTTTGTTTATTAACCATATAAACATATTTTATAGACTTTACCTACTAAGTATCACGGTTTAAGAGGTAAGTGCTTACATACTCTAAAGTTGATCTATTTATAGTTGTTTATCTCAGGTAGGCTACTACCTCTTAGGACAACATTCTAGTTATAATATACTCAAAGTCAAAAGGTAGCAGTATGAAGGAAGGGAATGTTTTATTTAACGACGCACTCAACACATTTTATTTACAGTTATATGGCGTCGGGCATATGGTTATGAACCGCACAGATATTGAGAGAGGAAGCTCGCTATCGCCACTTCATGAGCTACTCTTTTTCGATTAGCAGCAAGGGATCTTTTATATGCACCATCCCACAGACAGGACAGTGCATATCACGGCCTTTGTTACACCAGTTGTGGAGCACTGGCTGGAATGAGAAATAGCCCAATGTGCCCACCGAAGGGGGTAGCAGTATGAAGATATAAATACATCTAATGTGGTACACGTGAAAAGGTACCGATTATAACGGTAGACCGGCCTCGGTGGTGTCGTGGATAAGGCTGGTAGGTACTGGGTTCGTAGCCCGGTACCGGCTCCCACCCAGAGCGAGTTTTAACGACTCAATGGGTACGGTAGGTGTAAGACCACTACACCCTCTTCTCTCTCACTAACCACTAACTAACAACTAACCCACTGATTTGGACAGACAGCCCAAATAGCTGAGGTTTTGTCCAGGAGATCGTGTTTGAACCGTAATTGGATACAAGCACGAAAATAAGTTGAAATGAAATAACGGTACGCTACCGATTTGAGTAAATTCTACTGCCGACAGGTGTCACAAATCTCTCAGACTTCAACAAATGACAGTCGAAATGATGTGGTGAGAACATAATTAGTTATTTTTGATAAAACATACAGTTAACAAACATACGCGTGATAACCATTTAACGACATACGATTGGCTGCTCCTAGGTGATGAATGGGTCACCACTGCCATGCCATCCAGTGAAAACCCCCGAAAGCACAGTCGAAATCGATTACTGTGTGACTTAACTGCAAGCGCTAGGACCGTAAATAAGTGTTAGTTGGAAAATAGACCTATGTTTAAATTTATTTTATTCCTGTTTTGGCGCTTATATCCAATTAAGGTTCAAGCACGCTGTCCTGGGCACACATCTCAGCTATCTGGGCTGTCTGTCCATTTGTTAGTTGATTAGTGTTTAGTGAGAGAGAAGAGGGTGTAGTGATTTTACACCTACCCATTGAGCCCTTAAAAACTCGCTGTGGGTTGGAGTCGGTACCGGGTTGCGAACCCTGTACCTACCAGCCTCTAGTCCCATGGCTTAACCACTGCGCCACCGAGGCCGGTAAAACGTATCCAACTTGCTTTCGCTCGTTACATACGTTTTAAAAAGTACCTAGCGGACAATCAACTGATTGTTTTTTCTCGTTCCAACCAGTGCACCACAAAGGCTGTGGTATGTGCTTTCCTGTCTGTGGGAAAATGCATATAAAAGATCCCTTGCTGCATTACGAAAAATGTAGCGGGTTTCCTCTCATGACTACGAGTTAGAATTACCAATTGTTTGATATCCAATAGCCAATGATTAATTAACCAATGTGCTCTAGTGGTGTCATTAAACAAAACCAACTTTAAACCTAGCGGACACGATTGTAGTATTATGTATGTATTGCCTTTTACCTGTGTGACTCATTAAGTATGTATGATTATGAATATGTAACTCAATCGGTGTACACTGGGGAGGGGGGAGGGGGCAGAAAGAGAGAAAGAGTGATGGACACGGGTTAAGGCGACACCACACAATACAAGTGTGTCGTACAAGAGCAGTCGATTGCATAGCAACCGTAATGATTGTCTTGTCACAATCGGAGGCACTCGTATCGTCTGAGATAGCGTTTAGTCATAAACTTATAACTATGCATATGAAACTTTAGTCAGATCATACCAGGAAACGTCACTCATGGTGTCATGGTGTGAAAAAGCCCCAGGGGATATTGTATGGTTCTTTCTCGCTTAAATGCATTTGAAGCTACTAATAAGAGAGAGAGAGAGAGAGAGAGAGAGAGAGAGAGAGAGAGAGAGAGAGAGAGAGAGAGAGAGAGAGAGAGAGAGAGAGAGAGAGAGAGAGCGATGCTATTAAAGCAGTAGTTTCTAGTTACCATATATTATAACACGATCGTTTACTAATTAGTATCCTCACTATCAAGTGTACATTCGAATTGCTGTACCTGTATTAACATGAAACATATGTCTGTATTGCAACAGCAGGTGTAAGGAGAGGCATTTTAAACAACAGAATTACAAATATAGCACTATCCGAAGAACGTTCGGTCGAAGGTTGGGGTGCTTCATTCGATCTTGATATATATTTACTATCGAAAATATTTTTATAATGTTCTGTAGTATTTCAGAATATTTTGTAAAGTGTGGGCTATTTCAATATACAAAAGTAGACAATACTGCATATTTCACTTGGAAGTTTTCCAAATTTTTCGTATTAAAAGTGGGAAATGTTGGATTATATGCCTAATATAAACTGTGGGACGGGACATAGCTTAGTGGTAAAGTAATTCGTCTCAGGTGTGAAGCATCATAGCACGCATTGATCTATGATGTAGGCCTAGTTCAGTATGGTTGATGAACAAGGCTCCTCAGCTTGTGCACACGCAAAATTACTTACGTGCCCAAAACTAGGAGCCGGGTCCTTTGTGTCCTCGCCAAAATCCGTACCTGGGCTCAGTTTCATAAAATACTGAAAGTCTATTTTTGCAGATAGGCTAAACGTAAATCTACGACTAAACCACAATTCTTATTACAATTAACACAGCGTAGTTTTTCTTAGTTTTGTTTTACCGGAATGTAAATGAAGGAAGAGAAGTCGCAAGTTGGTAATGTAGGTTCTTGTATTTTACTTTCCAACATTAAACATGATTAACAAGTTAACAACATGGTGATACAGATAAAAAAATATATATCTAAGCTCTTAGGTAAACGATAGAGTTGACATTGTGACTGAAACCTCAAGGGTCTCCCCTTGGGTCCCACCTTCCCGGTCTATCTCTGGGTCTCTATATATCTTTTCATGTATGGAAAAACTAATATTTATAAGATATATATGTTTATTGACTCGTAATTGCCATGGGTTTTAGTCCTTAGTTGATAAGCTGGTGGCAACAATTAAAAATCATAGTGTTCTTAATTGCTGTAATGTAGTTTCACACTAATTGGACTGATTGCTATCCCCTAATTGACTAATGCCTAAGTTATTGCGTAAATGCAGGTTACACAATAACAATGAATTGAATCGTACATACACAGCTAACTGTATATAATTTTCATTTGAATATAGTTGTAAATGTTCGACTGTGATACTACTAACAGTACAACTAATACAGTTTGAAATACACGTTTCATTTTCTTTGGTCCTCTAAAAGCTAGATACCTTCCGTCATGATGTAAAATAGATGCCACATTTACACGTGTAAAACGTATGAACGTTAAAGTTTGTTTTGTTTAACGACACCACTACAGCACATTGATTATTATTTATCGGCTATTGGATGTCAAACATTTGGTAATTTAGACATATAGTCTTAGAGAGGAAACCCGCTACATGTTTTCATTAGTAACAACGGATCTTTTATATGCACCATCTCACAGAGGTGCACTGGCTGGAACAAGTATTTAGTCGAAGACGTAAACATACGATGTTTTGTGAAATTGGCCCGTGATTGACCTCGGTAAACACATAGGTTCCGTGTTCCAATTAATGGTAGATCAAAGAACGTACTTTTGAATAAAAAGCAGATATTTTCATTTCACATATATTATATAATTATATAGAGTGGTAAACCTTCAGAGAAGAATAATTTTTAATAATAAATCAATAAAATAAATATATAAATATTATTTATATATATATATTATTATTGTCCTAGATATCACAAACAGCAATATCAGGGATAGGAACCCTGAATAACTGCTGCATATATAATAAATAACACACACACACACACACACACACACACACACACACACACACACACACGTACGTGCCCGGACATCCTTTGAAATGTATATATATATATATCGCCTCAGGTGTGAAGCATCATAGCACGCATTGATCTATGATGTAGGGCCTAGTTCAGTATGGTTGGTGATATATATATATATATATATATATATATATATATATATATATATATATATATATATATATATATATATATATATATACACACCAAATACAAGTAGTAATTATAAGGCAAAGAGAAAGGATAAGAACGAGGAGATATATATAGAAGACAAGACATGGTTACATGTTTCTTTTTTTTGTTTACTGCTATCTGTAAACAAGGCATAATAACACAAATTAAGCTAGCATCATATATTTCCGTTACTTGTTATCATTAAACACACGCGAAGCCTATTCTTTATCGAACATTTCGTGCATATAATTTTTATATAGAATAAATCTTTCTATTTCAAACATTTGTTTCAGCATATTTTTAACAAGTGATTTCTAAAAAAAAAAAAATCTGTATTTTGTTCTATAAACATAATATTTTAAGAGTGTTAGATTTTCCTTATTAATCATACCAAAAGTGACATTATTTTAATTAAAATTAATTCTAATACCAGTCTGAGTCAGTATCCAGTTTTGTTCTGCAACACATAAGTTTTGAATCTCTTTGCATTCAAAAATAGACGTGGTATATTTTCTGGTTGGTTGTTGTTACAAGCCCCTACACCTGTTTGACTCAACATAATGAATAATATATACGAAAGTGTCCGCAGCTAAAATTCGACAAACTAGACTGTACTAAAACCATGCTAAAGTTGAATACTTAATGCACTGAAATGGTAGTATATAATACATTTCCCAATCACTTGATGCAAAGATGAAACTGTGATTGGTTTATTTCGCTTACGATTTTGGAGTTATAAATTTTAATAACAATTTAGGTTTGAATGAAAGAAAGGGATTATTAACCATTTTAAAGCTGTCTAAATCACACACACAAACACGCGCACGGACGCACGCACGCACGCGCGCGCGCGCGCGCGCGTTTTTACTGTATTTATTGACGAAACATAGCTAATAAAGTTGGTGGATATATTGTATTTTTTTAATAAACTGATTCATTCATTCATTTATTTATTTACATGCTTCCATACCACGAAGATTTCAAGCATGTCTGTCCCGGGGTCGAATTCTGGATAGCCAGAGGTCTACTCCGGGACAGATAATAAACTGATCATACGTTAGAATATCGTCAATAAGGTCCTTTGTAAAAATAATTCTTTTGTTAAAATAATTTTTATTTAAAAATGGCTTATGATCAATGAGTATTCTATCATTAAATTAATACATAAAATATTGTCTACGGTTTGAGGATTGTCTTCTTTCTCTGTTTTTAAATAACCAATGTAAAGGTATTTAACGTCAAACATAGGGTAATTTTTGTATCAGCCTGTTGTATTAGAGTGGGAATCTTTGACTACAGTGTGGTAGGCAGCCATTCCGTGTTTTTGCTATAGAGATATATCTAACTGAGAGAGCGACCATAACCGTCCAGATGACCGTTTAGCTCTCGAACGGTAGAGTACTCGGGCCGAACATCTCTCCAAAACCTATTCGCAATATCTGTAATTTTTCTTGTTACATTATATAATAGTCTTCGTATTTAATCATCTCATTTGTTGACATACCAGTAACCGACTTATAGTCCATCCTGTCCTCCTACAATTTTTTTTTTGGTGAATAGTTTGGTTTGACATAAGAAGAAAAATAAGTGTTTTGGAAATAACAAATTTTAAAAACTATATTTGTATGCAATTTAGAACATAATCTGCTCAGAAATAAATAACTTGTAGTAACTTCCATAGTATATAAATATAAATGTATATATAAAGCGTTCCCTGTGGGAAGAACTATAAGTAGGTTTACCCACTGTGAATTATTTATCAATAATCTTCGTGTGCATGAGCATTTTAAAGCAGTCATAAAGTTCATAATTTTGAGACCTCCTGCCTTGAGTTAAATAACGTATTTAATTTTTTAAAGATCATTTCTCCTGGATTAGGTAATGATATTAAAAGATGCGTTATTTTAGGTTTTACAGTTATTCTCCCTAAGACTGTAGTTTTCTAACAGACAACAGTTCCGTGGACTTTGTCATTTCTTTATTTTAGATTCACAATTAAGACCGAAAAAAAAAGAAAAAGAAAGAAAGAACAAAACAATTATTATTTGTAATTACGATCGGGTTTCGTAATTTCCGTGATATGTGCTTTCCCGTCTAAGGGAAAGTGCATATAAAAGATCCCTTGCTGTATTAGGAAAAATGTCGCGGGTTTATGTAAGTCATTCTCCACCATTGTTCCGCACTATTGTACGTAATATTGTATTTCATTGTTATAATGCTGATAAGTTGGAAAACTTAACGCAATAAAACTTGGAACTTGCTCTGATGACTGCGTGTCAAAATGACCAAATGTTCGACATCCAAGAGCCGGTAATTAATTAATCAATGTGCTCTAGTGGTGTCGTTAAACAAAACAAAACTGTCTTTGTGTGTATATACTAGCTATTTCTTTTATTTTAGATTCATAATTAAGTGCAATAATATCTTCTAAGTCTACTGAAAGGTTGATACCTAGTAAATTGAATTGTGTTACGCCAATCTAATTTCCATTAGAACGTCTTTAGAAAAGGTTTTTTGTCTAATCCAAATAGCTTTTGATTTAGAATAATTTATATTTAGGCCTCAAATCTGTTCATAGCAGTCTAATTCCTATTTATGTCAGCATATATAATAAAGATGTATGGCGGTAGTGGGCCGCCTAGCCTGCATCCACATTTTAAAATGATTTGTTCGAATAAAAATCCATTTTGTGTTATTCTTGACATAGAATTATTATAAAGCGTTTTGATCCAGGTTTTTGAATAGATGATTTAAGATTGAACTTATCGAGGGGTTTTTTTTTATCTATAAATGACCATGGTAATAAATCAATTGCTTTTTGGAAGTCTATAAGAAGTAATAATCCAGGAATATTATTCAGTTCAGTACATTACATAATATTATATATTAGTCTTATGTTTTCTCCAATATACTGTGTCTTCCTTTTACAAAATCAGGTTTGGTTATTATCTATTATTTTGCCCAGAATTTGTTTTATTCTGTTGGCGATGCACATCGAAGCTGTTTTATAAATGCAATTTAGTTGAATTATTAAGGGTCTCCAGTTTTTAAGAAAAATAGAATAGGTGTAATTGATGGACTGTGTTATAAAATATCCTCCTCAGTTAGTTTATTAACTTTTACATTAGACAATACATGTAATTACATGTATATCAAATTATCACTTTGCCCAAGTGGCAGATTAAAGTTTTTCATAAGCATTTCTAGTTTCTTTCAAAAAACTTTCCTGCTTTCTAATTTCATTTTGATTTTCTAACTGTATTCTTCAAATTAATTTGCTAAAACAATTCTATTTTCTCCTTCCTCTGTTCATTTTGCCCGTGATCGAATATAGTGGTCATTGAGTTTCTCTTTTTTCTAATTCCATTAGTTTTTCTGTTTTGTTTACATATCTGGTTGACTTGAATCATAATTGTATGATATTCATAATTTTAATGTCAATGACTCTTACTGGTCTTGCTAATCGGGTAAGTTTCTCTTTTTTGCAGAAATGGATTGGAGAGTTATTTGGGGTATCATGATGGGCCAGGACCCGGATTCGGAATTCGTCTCTCCTTACACCGCATCCTTGATCTTTTTCTTCATTACCATGGCAACGGGTGTCTTTCTACGCACCCTCAACACGATCGTGAGCCCAAAATGGCTTCAAGAGTACGTAGCTGATTTTGTCACCACTGCAGAAGCGTGTGCATACTTCTTTGAAAACAACTTCGTCTACAAATACTATGGATCATTTTGGTTCGCCATCGCCATCATATGCCAGTTATACGTCTGCACTCGTACTTTTGGAAATGCTTCAGAGAATCCAGTGAAAGCTCTCACTCAGTTAGTAAACGCAGAAATAACGCCAACAAAAGCTGCGTTGAAAATAGTTATTCAGACATTGGCAGGCCTTGCATCCTACAGATTCGCCAAGGCAGTATGGGCTCTCGACCTAATATCGGATCATCACGAGAGATACTACGAATCTACGTGTGCATCTGACTTGAATGTCGTGCTCCTTATGGGATTTATGATCGAAATGGCAGCCTCCTTGTCAGACACATGGCTGGGTATGCAGCGCGTCTCCAAAGTGTCATTATTGGACGAATTCATCAAATACAGCAACGGGGCCCTCATGATAACCATAGGTACGTCATTTCATTTTACTATGACCGATAAAGGTAGTCAAAATTGAATTAAGTTTGGAACAGTGACAGCTCCTCTCCTCTCATCAACATAAGCAGGCCTACATGTATTTGAATAATCATTTTTTCCGTATGGTCTTAAAGATGATGGCTTAACTGAGATTGGTTCCCCAAGAAATTAATTTCTTTAAATGATAGTGGTGCCATAGTATCATATAATGCATCTAATTAAATCATCAATCATTAATGATAATGGTGGCCAATGAACGCATTTGGTGTAACAGGATGATTAACAGTACAGTAGTAAGAGCTTAAAATAGTCCCAGACATTAACAAAAGCTGAAAGTAAAAAACCCCAGTGTGGTTCGTAATGAACATACTGAACACCGTAATTGCCACCATATTAACTATGATATTTTTGTTTTTGAAATCATGTAATTAACAATTGTATTGCATTGCTTCTGTCTGAAAAATCTATGTTTAGACCCTTTCTTTGCATTTATACTATGTCTGGTTGCAAAAATAATAGATAATGGCGGCCATTTTGGACGCTATCTTGAATTCCCGAGTTAGCTGTTCGTGGATTTGCGGGGACTTTTGATATTTGTTTTATCATATTCTAGGGCAACTGTTGTGAAAATTTCCGATTTGTTCTAGGTTTGACCTAATGCTCCTGGCCCTTGATTTTATTTCAGGACTCAACACCACAGGAATGTATTTCAACCCAGCCATGGCTTTTGGTCATACATTTGGTTGCCAAGGAACGGCCGCATGGGAACATTTTGTTGTTTATTGGATTGGACCATTCTTAGGATGCTATGCTGCCATCCTATTGGACAGAATTATTCACATAGATGTCTGTAGTGCTGTAGAAGCAGAAGTCAAAAAGACGCAGTAACTTTGTTTTAATAGACATGTAGCTCCTGTGTGTTTGAATTTGTTTCCCAGACGGTGGTGAACATTTCTTTCCAAGGATATGGGTGCATTGGAGAAATGCACGTTGTAGCCATAATGGTGGTTCACAATAGACTAGAATACGCACAGAACCCCTCATTGATTGTGAAAGATGACAAAGTTATGGTGCTACAGCTTTAAACTGATAAAACACTTTCTAACGAATTTTCTCCTTTTACCTGTTGTTACTACCACGAGTGTCGTCCCATTACATTCCATTCCCCCATACCTTTGTTATTTAATTAACTTATATATATTTATTTAAAAAAATAGTTCTAGGTCTGTGTACAATACATGCATTTTATCTACCCGTATCTAATCTAAGCTGTGATGGTTGATAATGTCACTAATATTTATTTCCCATTTGTGGAAAGTTTTATAATAAAATATGTTGAAGGTATGTGGGTTTGTTTTTGTTTTTGCCTCTTAACCACGACACCACCGAGGCTGGTCGGCTATAAATAAGCTTAAGAATTTAATTTATATTGCAAATAATTACCTTTTAAACATGGATCTGCGCCACCGGTCTCTATGGTGTCGTGGTTAAGTCATCGGACATAAGGCTGATAGGTACTACTCAATGGGTAGGTGTAAGACCAATATACCCTCTTCTGTCTCACTAACCACCAGCAACTAACCCAATGTTCTGGACAGACAGCTCAGATAGCTGAAGTGTGTGCCCAGGGCAGCGTGCTTGAACCGTAATTGGATATAAGCACGAAAATAAGTTGCAATGATCTACGCAAAAACGTGTGAACTCTTTTCGCGAAGGTCCACAAGGGAGCTAACTGTATACTGCTATTATTTTTTTTCTTAAATTGGTAATTCTGAATCAGGTGAGCATGCTCTCTACATGTAACATTTGGTTCCAAGGATGGAATATTCACAACAATTAAATCCCTAATTAGCACTAATTAGAGTCTTTCTTAAGTAGCCTTTCCGCAAAATGTTTTTTCTTAAATAGTGGATTTGGGCTTAGTGAGATGTCCTCTAACAAGTAGCAAAGGAATTTTGGATGGAACTTTCACAATTAAATCCCATTTTGGGGGTAATTTCAGTAGCGCCCCCTATTTACTCCCGCACTAGATTTGCTTAAGAATTGGGTTTCTGTGGTCAGTTGGGGCTCCTCTACACTTCAACCACCTTAAACCTTTTGGAACTCTCGCAACAATTAAATCTCACTTGGCTCGCACACTAATGGCTATATGGTATTTTGTTACGTCATTATGTTTCAGCGCTAAACCTATCCTTAGTGACGTCATGCCACTGTTGTTCTGCTAGTAATGAGTCTGCCGCTGTCAAATACAGTGGCGCTGCGTATCATTTCCCCTTAAGTTGGATAACTTATAACATTATATGCAATAAAATGTTTTCAATCAAAATCCCCCTGCATAATGTTTTTCAAAAGAGATCTGTTTTTGTATGAATCACCCGATACTTATAAGTTGAAGATGGAGGGGTATGGGGCGAAATCCGCTAGGGGGTGCTGCTGAACCCCTTGGCTACCAACGTTGTCAGTGGTTTAGTAAAGTACCAACAAGTGGGGGAGGGGGCCACACTTTTATATTTACACACTGTTACACTATTATAAAGTAAATATAAAGCAAAATATCTGAGGGGGGAGGGCACATACCCCCTTGCCCCCCCCCCCCCTACGCCAGTGGTTGTTGACGTCATCAATGATTTGACGTCACATGATTATTACTGTAGCGTTTATGGAACCGCTTGGAAGATAGCCTAGGTGAGTTTTTCTTTTGGTTTTTTCTTCTTCTTTTCCATTTTCAGTCCCGTAGAAACGATATCAAAAGTGGTGTGGGGAGGCACTATCGCCATTGGGGACCACAAATCAGATTTCTATTTTTAATTATACAGAGGAGAAAAAGTAAATAAAAGACATTCGTCCTCAAATGGGCATGCCTGTGCCTCCCACCCCATTCCCCGATTTTTATGGGCCAGCTTACTTATTGTTCTTTTTCATGTTCTTGTTCTAATCTTCTTCTTTTTCTTCTTCTTCGTTTTTGTTGTAGTCGTCTTCTTTGTGTACGCGTGTATTTGATTATCATTTATATCAGTTCTCAAGTTCTAATTCGTTTTTGTGGATTTTGTTTAATTAGCAGAGCCAGTTTATCCTAGTAGCATATGTAGCACGTGCTACGGACCCCACGCTTCAGGGGTCCCCGTGGTGGTGTGTACAGTTATTTTCCCCATGTCATATTTTCCCTTTCCCCGAGGGGGTTGCAATATGCGCGCGCGTGTGTGTGTGTGTGTGTGTGTGTGTGTGTGTGTGTGCGTACGTGTATATATATCCTGGGAAGGGGGACCCGTTGTTTTTTGTGCTACAGGCACCGCGGATCCTTAAACCAGCTCCGCTCTTTAATTTAATGTACACTTTGTTCTGTCCTTGTCAGTTTGTTTAGTTCTTATTCGTTACTGTTTACAGTTTTTCATTTCTCATTATGTTACTGCTTGTTCAGTTCTCATTATTGGTTTCTGTTACATTTTGTTCTGTTCGTTGGTTTTTGTTACAGTTTTCTCAGATCGCCTTATTGATTTCTTTTACAGTTTGTTCATTTCGCATTATTGGTTTCTTTAATAATTTGTTCAGTTTACATTACTGGTTTATGTTACTGTTGTTCAGTTGTCAATATTGGATTATGTTACAGTTTGCTCAGTTCTCATTTTTGATTTCTATAACAGATTGTTCTGTTTTCATTATTGGTGTCTCTTACCAATTTTCTCACACTAAATAAACTAATAGAAATTAATAATTTGAATTAAAAAAACTCACAACAGAATCCAATAAAACCTAAACAAAACTTTTTAAAAAAGAATAATGCAAACTAAAAAAACTGTAACAGAAGTCAATATTGAAAATTGGATAAATTGTAACAGAAACCAATAATACGAACTGAGGCACTTGTTCTGGAAACCTTTCAGCATCTGACAGATGTCTTTGGTGACCTTCCATGATTCCGCTGCATACAGCAGCACACTCAGGACGTTGCTCTTGAACAGGCGAATCTTGGTTCTTTTGCTGATCTTGATGGTCTTCCAGATGTTCTTCAGTGCCGCAAAAGCCCCTCTTGCCTTGCTGATCCTTGCCTTGACCTCAGATGTAGAGTTTCCATCTGTTGTCACCTTGGCCCCAAGGTAGGTGAACTCAGTCACCTCTTCAATGTCTCTTCCTCCAATCGTGATGGGGTCTGCTGTTTGGTTGTTGTTTCGTAGTGCCTTGGTCTTCTTGGTGTTGATCTTTAATCCAATTGATCCGGCATTTTTGGCAAGTTCCCACCTTTTCTTTGGATGTCTCTATAGCGATGTGACAGAAGAGCTATGTCATCAGCAAAGTCTAGATCTTCAAGTATCTCTGTGAAGGTCCATTTGATGCCGCTGTTCTCTCCTTGTACTGTTTCTTTCATGACCCAGTCGATACCAAGACAGAAGAGGAAGGGAGATAGTATACATCCTTGCTTCACTCTGGTCTTGCTTTTTGAAAATCTTCTGTGAGGTAAAGACCGCAAATGACCTGTGACCTGAGCAGTTTGATGACATTCACGATTTTGAGTGGGATTCCACAGTGCCAGAGTATACTCCAGAGAGAGTCTCGGTGGATGCTGTCGAACGCCTTCTCAAAATTGACAAAGCTTGCATAGACTAGCATGTTCCATTCCTGGCACTGCTCCGGGATCTGCCTTAAAGTAAAGATTTGGTCCCCACATGATCTTCCTTTCCTAAAACCCGCCTCTTCTTTGTGCAAAAGTGGGTCGATTCTGATCAAGATGACCCTGCTGTAGACTGCTAGTGACAGACAAAAGGGTGATCCCTCTCCAGTTTCTGCAAAGGATAAGGTCTCCTTTTTTCGGTAGTTTGACGATCATCCCTGTTTTCCAGTCGCTTGGTATTTCTTCTGTCTCCCATATACCTTCAAAGATCTCTGTCAAGACTTCCACAGTGACCTCTTCTCCAGCCTTCAGCATCTCTGCACTCACACCGTCTCCCCGACTTCATGGTCTTGATTGCCTTCCTGATTTCTTATTTACCTGCAGGTCCTCCTCACTCTCTGGGATGTCTGCGTGGTTGTTGGGTACTTCCTTGTTGAGAATGGTCTCAAAGTGTGTTTTCCATCTCTGGCTCTGTTCCAATACACCGGTGACAAAATTTTCGTTCACATCTTTCACTGGAACGTCGCCATTCTTAAAACCTCCGCTGGTTATCTTGTACAGCGTGGCCATGTTCTGTGTCTATGCAGCTGTTTCTGCTTCATCCGCAAGATTCTCGATGAAGGTTCTCTTGTCTGCTTTCGTCTTTCTCTTGACTTCTTTGTCCAGTTCTGAGTATCTAACCTGAAGCTGTTCCTTCAGATGTTGGGACTTGGCGTTGTTCAGCTTCTTTTATGTTGATTTTCTTTCATCAATTGTTGTCCATGTGTCGGGTTTGATCCATTCTTCTTTCTTTTTTCTTCTGTAGCCTAACAGTTTCATGCTTGTTTCTGCCAGTGCCTGGTTGAAACTGTCGATGCACAATTCTTGTTCCTCTTGAAGTATGTGAAAGCGTTTTCTCAGGTCCAGCTGGAAAGCTTTTGCTGTCTTGGGGTCCGTCAACTTTCCGGTGTAAAATCGTCGCTGCCTCTCTTTTCCTCTTTGTGCCCTCCGTAACTTCAGGGACAGCGTTGCCACTACCAGCACGTTGTCACTCCCCACATCTGCTCTGTGCCTGGCTCTGACATCCTGAAGTGAGCGTCTCCACGTCTAGTTGATTATCACATGGTCGATCTGGCTGACAGTGTTTTTATCTGGGGACCTCCAGGTAGTCTTGTGGATGGTTCTGTGTTTGAATAGGTTGTTTTCTACACATAGGTCTGACAGTCTCTCACCGTTGTCATTCATATGCCCAAAGCCCTGGGTGCCCATGACCCTTTCTCTTCCTGTGTTGTCCTTGCCAACTCTAGCATTGAGGTCTCCCACCACCATGAGTACATCATGCCGGGGTGTAGTCTTGATGGCCTCTTCTAACTGGTCATAGAATTCATCCCTGGTCTCCTCCTCTGCATCCTCTGTTGCTGCATAGCATGCGATCACTGTCAGCTTGGCAAACTTGGACTTGAATCTTGCCTTCACCAGTCTGTCATTGATTGGCTTCCACACCAGCAGAGTTTTCTCGACGTTTCCCATCACAATGATGGCTACCCCACCACTGTGCTGGTTGTCTGTTCGGGTCACACATAGAAGTTCGATGTTGTAGCTCTCCATCTCCCGCAGTACTTGCTGAAACTTTCCTGCTTGGTACAGTGTTCTCACATTCCAGGAGCCCACTTTTACCTTATTTGTCAGCTTGAGACTGTCGGGGTATCAGCTCCCAGCCGGGTTTGGCTGCCATCCTTCATGATCTCAGTTTCCTGGGTTGCTTAACTCCTCACACCATTGACCATATGGTATCTATTATTCTGTTAGTGATGCACCCTGAAGCCATTTTATAAATGCAAATTAGTAGAATTAAGGGTCTCCAGTTTAAAAAACAAATTCTTTTGGTTTATTTGGTTATAAAATGTAATTAAACCTAATTTTTTTTACATTTGAAATGTCTTTAATAGAATAGCTGTAATTGAAAATTCAGTTGAAATTCCACCTGAGCCTGGACTTTTATCTTTAAGATATGACAGTATTTCTGAATTAGTCAGTCCACCTTCTAATCTATTACCTTCCTCGTTAGTTAGTTTATTAAAAGTTATTTTACATTTTTACAATTATATCAAATTATCCCTTTGCCCAAGTGGCAGATTAAAGTTTTTTTATAAGCATTTCTAGTTTCTTTCAAAAAACTTTCCTGCTTTCTAATTTCATTTTCATTTTCTAACTGTATTCTTCAAATACTTTGCTAAAACAAATCTATTTTGTTGGCTTTTCTCCTTCCTCTGTCCATTTTGTCCGTGGTCGAATATAGTGGCCTTTGAGTTTCTCTTTTCTCAATTCCATTAGTTCTTCTGTTTTATCTTCAATTTGGTTTGGATCTACAATGTTTTGTTCTAGTATATATTTTTGGAAATTAATTGTTAAGCTATGTAGTAATAATAATTGGCCAAGAACTAAAACTTGAATAATTTGTTTTCATGTTTGCATACTCAGTTGACATGAGTCATAATTATACATGTATATATATATATTCAGCATTTTAATGCCATAACTCTTACTGGTATTGCTATAAATACTTCAAGCGCTAATCGGGTAAGTGTCTCTTTGCAGAAATGGATTAAAAAGTTATTTGGTGTGTCATGATGGGCCAGGACCCGGGTACGGAATTCGTCTCTCCTTACACTGCATCCTTAATCTTCTTCCTCATTACCATGGCAACAGGTGTCTTTCTACGCACCCTCAACACGATTGTGAGCCCTGCATGGCTTCAAGAGTATGTAGCCGATTTTGTCACCACTGCAGAATCATGTGCATACTTCTTTGAAAATAACTTCGTCTATAAATACTATGGATCAGTTTGGTTCGCCATCGTCATCATATGCCAGTTCTATGTCTGCACTCGTACTTTTGGAAATGCTTCAGATAACCCAGTGAAAGCTCTCACTCAGTTAGTAAACGCTGAAATAACGCCAGAAATAGCTGCGTTGAAAATAGTTATTCAGGCATTAGCAGGTCTTGCATCCTACAGATTCGCCAAGGCAGTGTGGGCTCTAGACCTAATCTGTGATCATCACGAGAGATACTACGAGACTATGTGTGCGTCTGAATTGAATGTCGCGCCCATTGTGGGATTTTTGATCGAGATGGCAGCATCCCTATCAAGAACATGGTTGGGTATGCAGCGTGTCTCTAGAGTGTCATTATTGGACGAATTCATCAAATACAGCAATGGCGCTCTCATGATGACCATAGGTACGCTATTTAATTTTAATTTGACCGATAAAGGTTGGAACAGTGACAGTTCCTCTCCTCTCATAAGCATCAGTTATATTATACATGAACTTGTATTCGAATATTTATTTTTTTGCCTTATGGTCTTAAAGGTGATGGCTTAACTGAGATTGGTTCCCCAATCAAATTAATTCCTTTAAATGGTGGTGGTGCCATTAAATTATTAATCATTAATGATAATGGTGGACAATGAACGCATTTGGCTGAACAGGATGATTAACAGTCCAGGAGTAACAGCTTAAAATAGTCACAGACCTTTACAAAATTGATAACAAGCTGAAAGTTAAAAAGTAGTAAAAACAAAATGTGGTTCGTATTGATCATACTAAACGCCGTAGTTGCCACCATATTAATTTTAGAGATTTGTGCTTTTTAAATCTTGTAATTAACAATTTTATTGCATTGGTTGTGTCTGAAACCTATGTTTATACCTTTGCTTTGCCTTTATACTATGTCTGTTTTCAAGAATAATAGATAATGGCGACGATTTTGGACGCTATCTTGAATTCCCGAGTTAGCTGTTTGCTGGGACTTTTGATATTTGTTTTATCATACTCTAGGGCAACTTTTTACCGATTTCTTCTAGGTTTGACCTAATGCTCCTGGCCCTTGATTTTATTTCAGGACTCAACACCACAGGAATGTGTTTCAACCCAGCCATGGCTTCTGGTCATACATTCGGTTGCCAAGGAACGGCCGCATGGGAATATTTGGTTGTTTATTGGATTGGACCATTCTTAGGGTGCTATGCTGCCATCCTATTAGACAGAATTATTCACATAGACGTCGGTAGTACTGAAGAATGAGAAGTAGAAGACGCAATAACGGTTTTCTAATAGACATGTAACTCCTGTTTGTTTGAATTTGTTTCCCAGGCGTTGGTGAACATTTCTTTCCAAGGATATGTGTGCAATGGAGAAATGCACGTTGTAGCCATAATGGTTGTTCACAATCGACTAGAATACGCATAGAACGAAAGAAAGATGACAAAGTTATGGTGCTACGGCTTTAAACTGATGAAACTCTTTCTAAAGAATTTTTTTCTTTTTACCTGTTATTACCGCCACGAGTGTCGTCCCATTACATTCCATTCCCCCATACCTTTGTTATTTAATTAGCTTATATATATTTATATAAATAAAATACTTCTAGGTCTATGTACAATACATGCATTTTATCTACCTGTATCTAATCAAATTGTGAGACGTTGATAATGTCACTAATATTTATTTCAGTAACGTTGTTTCCCAGTTTTATAATAATATCTGCTGAAGGTATGTGGGTTTGTTTTTGTTTTTGTTTATGTTTTTTCCTCTTATATTACTGGAATGAAAATAGTATTTGATTTAGTTTTAGAAAGCAGGTTTTAAGTGTTGCTTCTTAGTTTATTGTCATTTTTCTCCATGTTCACTCCTACGTTTTCTACACGTTGCAGATCCATAGGTGTCGGAAAGACTTCTATTTTAACGGTGAAAAATTACCTTTTCGGTATTAGTTATATGACACCCCCCCCCCCCCCCCCCCCCCCCCCCCCCCCCCCCCTCAATAAAATCTGTATACCGGTTAGTAAATTTCAAATAATATCCCACAAATGTGACAGGCCTACAACAGCAAATTTAATTGCAGGCCTATATTTTCCAAATGTCAGGTTTATTTCGTTTACTTTAGTAGCCTGTATAGGTATAAGACCACAGTTATTTGTGAATCTTTAGCTGAGATTTATGCATGCCAGCCCTTTGCATCATAAATGCCCACCTATTGTTTAAAAATAAAGAAAGATACAGGTACTTTTAGTCTCATGAAAATTACTAATAGGATAATCATTATAAAGAGGACTCATTTTAAATATTGTTTTGTTAAATGATTGTGTTACATTTCAAAATGTGTCTCCAAACTGCATGATTTTGGGTGAATTTTTGACATTGTTCACACCACAAACCAGACCCAAGCTGGAGTTGGCGGATATGGCGTATATATTTATGGAAACCTTGCTTATCAAACCTTGCAAAAATCCTCATTTTTACAAAATCAGCTTGTTTGAAAATTACCGAAATTGATCGCACCCCACTTTTGCCTATAAGCGTAAAGGTTACCATTTTTGTAGGGAGCTTTTGCCCGAATTAAACGAAAATGCCCGAATCTGGAATAATATATTTTTAATCATATTAGCATTACTACCAAACAGCTATATAGGGTTGGAAACGCATTTTTGAGGGTTGAATGATGGGAATACAGGGTAAAAAGTTCTTGGGTTAGCACAGTTTGCCCGAATATCTGCGTAATTTGTGCCTGAATTTGAGGTTTTGCTCCATCACTGTCTCGTACGCTTATGCTTTTGCCACAAGGAAAACCCGGTGCGTGAATACCAAGCCTTATTACAGCTAAACCGTTTACACTTCTGGTGAAAAACCAAATGCCGTTTTGAAAAATAACTCCTTCGCTATCAATAAGCTTAAGAATTTACTTTATATTGCAAATAATTAGCCTGCAAACATGGATATATGCAATCGGTGGTGTCGTGGTTAAGTCACCGGACCTAAGGCTGGTAGGTACTGGGTTCGCAGGCCGGTATACAGGCACCCGCCCAGAGACAGTTTTAACAACTCGGTGGGTACGTGTAAGACGACTACACCCTCTTCTCTCTCTCACTAACCACTAACAACTAACAACTAGCCCACTGTCCTCGACAGACAGCTCAGATAGCTGAAGTGTGTGCCCAGGACAGCGTGTTTGAACCTTAATAAGCACGAAAATAAGTTGAAATGAATGAATGAAAGGATCTACGCAAAAACAAGATGCAAACTTTCATGTGATGATACACAAGGGAGCTACAGCCGTCGAACTACAGGCTGGTAGGTACAGGGTTCGCAGCCCGGTACTGGTTCCAACCCAGAGCGAGTTCTTAAGGGCTCAGTGGGTAGGTGTATGGTCACTACACCTTCTTCTCTCTAACTGACCACTAACCATCTAACAACTAATCCACTGTCCACAGCTCAGATAGCTCAGTTGTGTGCTCAGGACAGCGTGCTTGAACCTTAATTGGATATAAACACCAAAATAAGTTGAAATAAAATGAAGGGAGCTAACTGGTGGCAAGTTTGACCTCCACCCCCACCCGTTGCACACGAACCTGCCTAACGTTTAAAAAAATATGTTAGTTTTTAGGCACGTGTGTTGGGGTGTGGGGGGTGGGGTGGGGTTGGGGGGGCGTTACCGAATCCCCTGCTTAAAGGGAATTTTCTTGTTTTTAAGATATATTCCGGGGAACCACTCCAACCCCTCTAAAATTGCGCACACCATAGTCTAGACCCCGCCCACCCCCATCCCCCACAAACACACTGTTTGAGAAGATAAAATGTTAATAATGAATCTGTTAAAACATCGATTACTTCTATTTATTTTCCTTTTCTGTTCTTTAAGTTTATTGAATCGTTTTTCATAAACCTTTACTTTTACTGATTGTTTGATTGATTTATTTATTTACTGTAAACCGGGAAAAAAATAGCGTGTGTGTAGTATTAATTTCGCGTCGTTCGCGTCCAACCTCAAATCGCGCAATTTATACACACGCATTATTTTCACACCCCTTAAGGCCTTTACACACTATACGCGAATTCGCGAGCGAGTGAAAAATATAGAACAAACACAAACTATACTGTGAATGCACACAGCACGCGTACGAATGGAGAGCGAGCGAATACTTAGGCGAGCGAATTTAAAAAATAGAATCAATCCTATTTTTTTCGTACGCGTTGACATTTCGCCTGCAACGTCATTTCCTGTTCCCGGCCAAGAAGCACGTGGTTAAAAAAAATGGCACCGTCAACCAAAGAGAAGAAAAAGGAAGAACTGATAATAGCCATCCAATAACATCCAATGCTTTATGATAAAAGCAGCTGCAACTACAAAGATGCAGAAGTGAAAGACAATGTGTGGCGTGGAATTTTCTACGGCGTAACAATAATGTCAATAGCAACATTTTCTCATCATCCTCGTGGTCAACCTCAACTGTGGCAGACGCCATTTTACACTGACAACTGAAAATTCGCACGAATTTTTTTTTTTAATTTCGCGAGCAGTGTGCATGTACTTGTCGTTAGCGTCAACGCGAAATGTGCGCCAACAATCGCTCGCATACAGTGTGTAAAGCACTTTATTGTTTACAGATGGCAACGGTCATTCGCAAAAATTAAACGTCGCGAACATTCGCTAAGGTGCGTATTCGCGAAAAAAACATGTTGCAATATGTCGTAATTAGGAGAGGACCTCTTAAGTTGGATAACTTATGACCAATCCTTTTGTATATATACATTATATGCAATAAAATATGTTTTCAATCAAAATCCCCCTGTATACTGTTTGCAAAAGGGGCCTGGTTTTGTATGAATCACCTGATACTTATTAGTCGAAGATGGAGGGATTGGGGGCGAAATCTGCTTTATTACCCATATGGACAGCAGGCCCGTAGCCAGCATTTCGAGTGGGAGTGTTCGACTAGGTATTTGCTGGGGTCTTTTGATATGAAGTTGCCTGAGGGCGCGAAGCACCCGAGCTTTGCATAGGCCTGAAACTTAAAAAAATTATATTTTAAAACAATGATTTTCGACAATTTTGTAGATTGTATTTTTGTTATTAACGCTATTTATTTAAAAAATTTCAAGATAATGAAAAATTCTAGCACAAAACTAGAGTTAAGGGTATTGACCCGAAGTAAATTTGAAATATTTTTGGCAATTGCTTATTTTAACATTACAGTGGAGCAAGTAAGTGCACATTTCAGAAGAATAGTTCACTTGATGATACAAGCACCAAAATTGGCATACAGGCTCATTTGGGACTACCTTGTTAACAAAGTCCGTTAGTCACTTAAAAATTCAAGATGGCGGCCATTTTTTAATATGGCCGCCATTGCCTGTACTGAATATAATGTTTTTACTATACAATTTGTCAGAGTAGTCCATTTTGTTTATCTTACCAACAAAGACGCTTAGCAAATACCCACAACAGTGGAGTACTGTGATCTGAAGATCTTCGAGACATTCGTGGTTACTATGTATGACAGGTCCTACACGATGCCGCTCGACTTGACATGTTTGCTCGAAAGCAGAAATCTTTCGAACCCATTCCGCCAACTCGAGCAATGAACCCTATCAGGCTGGTTGCATCTGGAGTCAGTCAACGCTGAGCCAGTCAAAAACCCAAAGCACGGTGACCTGTAGGAGATATTCTGGACGATGTTCCCACCCATTGCCCAGGGATGCCAATAATCTCAAAGGTTTTTTTTTTGTACACGCAAGACAGAATTTCATGGCAGGGGCAAGTGCTACCAGTCTGGCCCGCAGTGCACAGCGCTGTATAGTTGCGGATGTGAAGATTAGTGTGCATACATGGACATGTCTGATCTCTCGGACGCTAGGCTTGTAGGCAAATGATGCCTATACTCCATTTGTAAACAAGATGATTATGATACACTGAGTTTTATTACATTTGACTTTTTCCCCAATTGCAGGTTAATCTATGGTTAAAACAATTTTGTTGAAAATTGGCGATCTCTTTTTATTTTTCGTTTATTTAAATTCTTTTACAATCTACAAGAAAGAAACAAAAAAGCTTCTGAGATATTTTAAAGTTACATATTAGTTTTTAGCATGTTAAAAAACGTATGGTTTGATGCAAATATCATCGAAATAGGTCTATAGGATCAACGTTTATGCTACTTATTTGATTTATGTATAGTAAATTGACGCCATCTTGAAAATGACGGCCATTTTGTGGGTTTTTTTAGTTGCTAACATGCTTTTTTAAAGGTCTACATTTATCAAAAACGTAATTCACTACGTATACCTTTTACAATATATATGAAGTATCAATAAAATATATTTTTTTAAATGTATCCGTTTTTAATGCGTTCGCAATAAAAAGTCGCATTTTCCCCATTGCTTGCCAAAAAGCCTCTGAACTCCAAAAGTCAAGTCACGTGACCCCGTGACGCGCTAACCAGCATAACATGAACGCGTGATTCGCAGCCTTTCGGTCATTTTACATGGAAGTAGAATACGTGTATTTTTAAAACGCGAAAATGTTATTCTACTGAATTGAATTGTATGTGTGGAATATTATTTTGAAGATATCTTTCAAATGTGAAACATGGTGAACCATTGTTCGGTGTATGGATTTACAAAAGCTGCAGTTAAAGGCAAAAGAAGTTTGCATATTTTTTCCAAAAGACAAACCGACGTTGTCTGCACGGAAGCAGTTCTTAAACCGAACACGTACGTACTGGTAAGGATTGTCAAGATGGGATTCGATTTGCAGTGACCACTTCACACCTGGGGATTATGACAATTATCTAAGATGGTCGATGGGAATGGCACCAAAACTTTTGTTAAAGAACTTGTCTGTTCCAAGCCTGTATCCCCCCTGTTCAGCCTATTTGCAGCCCAGAGCCCGGACGTCGCCCGGAGACAAAAACAAACGTTAATGCCGAGGTGTACATTATTCAAATTTGGCACAAATATACACCTCAACACGATGCATTTATATATATTATGTTAAAAACATAAATGTAGGAAAAATATTTTTTAGGAAAAAATCGCATTTTTCATGTTCAGACTGTACATAACGACATCCCGAACATCGCCCGAAGACAAAAACAGATAGGCCTACCGAATGTTAATGCGATTTGGAAAAAAAAATTAAAAAAAAATTCCGACATTTATTGTTTTAACATATACAGTCAGATCTCGTTACAACGACCGTCGTTACCGCGACATTTACACTATCCGACCACAAAGTGTCGGGAACAAACATACATCAGTGTTATTCTGTTCATTACAACGGAATTCACACCTTCCGACACCGACAGAGCAAATTAGGAACCATCTTCATAAATCAAGGCTAATATTCGTTCCTCGTATTCAGCCTTGATACATGTCAAGAAATCGTGCCACAAAATGCTTAAATTTCATTGGATGCGATGAGATCTGATTGCAACGAATCGCAACGCTCCTTATAGATTCCCTTGTTATGTAAACTCCATGTTGGCGGGCGAACACTGATATTGCTTTCAAGATTGTCACATGTTACCGATGCTGTGATTGGACAGCGATGTCATCGTGTAAGGGACATAATCGGTGTTACAAATTTTCTTCCAATAGAGGGCGCTAGTAGTGGATATCAGTAATCTTAACTACATGTATTGATACGGCTGAATACGAGGAACGAATATTAGCCTTGATTTATGAAGATGATTAGGAACAAACGTGCATCCGACGTCTGAAAATACCACTTTACAACGACATTACATAATCACAGATACCGTAGCATATTGGCAGTACACACACAACCACTTAGATTCCTTGATCTTGTAGTGAGCCGACTGTGTCACATGCTGTCCGAGCTACCGATGTCTGCGAAATCTATGTATTGCTTTTGCAAATAAGCCTTTAGTTAACCAATTAAAGGATTAAATTCGAACAATAAAATCTTCTATTTTCATATTTTGTAAACGAAACAGGTACCAATCGTAGGTGTCTGTAACCATGTAATGATTAGACTGACGATGAATGCGCCTTGTTTAATATATTTAATGATGTTTTTTAAAAACATATTTAATGTATGTACGTGTATTTGTTGTTTTTAATAATAGTTGCAATACATTAATTATTATTTAAATGCTATCCAATCATCAGTTAATATTAATTAGTATTTTTTCTAAAAAATATTTTTCCTACATTTATTTTTTTAACATATATAAATGCATCGTGTTGAGGTGTATCTTTGTGCCAAATATGAACAATGTACACCTCGGCATTAACATTTGTTTTTGTAACCGGGCGACGTCCGGGCTCCGGGCTGCAAATAGGCTGACCGCATTTGGCTCGACGGATCATCGTCGGTGTACTACTGTTCAAACTGATAGGGAAGTACCCCTAAAAAAAATTCTCCTTCTTCCTCACCAATTGAGGTAGCATTAGAATAAACAGACAAATGCGACAAGTCCGAAATGTCCAAACTAACGTCCGATAAGAATGAGCTATTTTCCGAAGAATCATTACATGCTGTCGCCATGCTAACCTACTAATGAATGAGTGGAATACACCTGATGCTACGTCACAGGTCAGATGCGGGTCAAATCCCCAAGCGTTTTACAAAACATTTTATTAATAATTGGGGTGGTATTTTTGTTGTTTTTTATGGTTAATAATGTAATCTTTATATATATATATATATATATATATATATATATATATATATATATATATATATATATATATATATATATATATATATATATACTGTGTATTAATAATGATCGTGGACCTTTAAATAAGTGGCCCAAGAGTGTTAGGCATGTCAAAATGGGTGCTTGTATCACTAAGTAAACAATTATTCACTTATCTGTCCCACTATTAGTAACAAAAAAGGTAGGCCTACGTATACCTCAGAATTATGATCAGTTCCTTTAATAATGAACATATCTGTGAAACACTAAACACAGCCGGCCTCGGTGGCGTCGTGGTTAGGCCATCGGTCTACAGGCTGGTAGGTACTGGGTTCGGATCCCAGTCGAGGCATGGGGATTTTTAATCCAGATACCGACTCCAAACCCTGAGTGAGTGCTCCGCAAGGCTCAATTGGTAGGTGTAAACCACTTGCACCGACCAGTGATCCATAACTGATTCAACAAAGGCCATGGTGTGTGCTATCCTGCCTGTGGGAAGCGCAAATTAAAGATCCCTTGCTGCTAATCAGAAAGAGTAGCCCATGAAGTGGCGACAGCGGGTTTCCTCTCAAAATCTGTGTGGTTCTTAACCATATGTCTGACGCCATATAACCGTAAATAAAATGTGTTGAGTGCGTCGTTAAATAAAACATTTCTTTCTTTCTTTCTCTTCTTTGGTACTAAGCAACCTCTCTATAGGAGGTGCTGCTGAACCCCTTGGCTACCAACGTTGTTGACGTCATCAATGATTTGACGTCACATGATTATTACTGTAGAGTTTATGGAACCGCTTGGACATAGGTGAGTTTTTCTTTTGGTTTCTTCTTCTTTTTCATCTTCTTTTCAGTCCCGTAGAAACGATATCAGAAGTGGGTGGGGAGGCACTATCGCCAGTGGGGACCATAAATCAGATTTCTGTCTTTAATTATACAGAGGAGAAAAACAAAATAAAAAACATTCGTCCTCATATGGCAGTGCCTATCTCTCAAACATTCATTCATTCTCACCCCATTCCCCGGTTTCTATGGGCCAGCCTACTTCTTGTTCTTATTCATGTTCTTGTTCTAATCTTGTTTTTTGTTGTTTTTTCTCCTTCGTTGTTATAGTCGTCTTCTTTTTTGTGAACGCGTGCGTGATTTAATTATCATTATTTTATATCAGTTCTCATTCGTTCTATTGCTTTTTTCATTTCTGTTTAGTTTAATGTACAGTTTGTTCTGTTCTCATTGATTTCTGTCAGTTTGGTTACCGTAGTTCTCATTCGTTTCTGTTTACACTTTCTTCATTTCTCATTATTAGTTTATGTTACTGTTTGTTCAGTTCTAATGATTGATTCTGTTACAGTTAACTTTATTCAGTTCTCATTGATTTCTGTTACAGTTTGTTCAGTTCCCATTGTTGGTTTCTCTTTACTGTTTGTCCATTTTGCATTAGTTTATGTTACAGTTTATCAGTTCTCATTATTACTTTCTGCAAATCAGTCCGTCCCGACTACATGTATATGTTGAAATAGTGCAAGTGTGACAAAGTACCTACATATAGAATTTTATATTGAAATTAGTTTCCGGCATACTTCGTAATTCATCCGAATCATTTCGTATACCCTCGGCATACTCCCGAATGTTTTCAAATTTTTTTAAAATCACTGGCATGATTTTGCAAGTAAGGTTTTGATTTGTCGATTGAAAGGTCAACTGGAAATGAGCTCCAACAGGGTGCTGTTAGATTCACAGGTAATATTAATTAACCAGTGAAGCTAATTTTAATTAGATTGAAAAAACAAATGTACCTGGTTTTTGTGGGATAATAAAATAGGCATGCATTGCAATGTTCTGTAATAATATCCATCCCAGTAAGCCAGCAATAAGTATATATTGTGTTTCAATACGAAATAAACCACCATTGTCAAAGTAGCCACACAACAAGTCGAAATAATTGTACCATGTTTTGTCCATGCATTAACCTACGTACTGAAATGATACACGGAGTATTTTCTTAGTTAATTGGTCTATTCTGTTAGTAGCTTCTACCTGTAATTCTTGATTGGCAGGTGTATATTTTATAGGTAACCAGATGAGCCAGTTAATTACCACTTTCTAGACACAAAAATACATACCGGTATTGTGTAATAACCTGTCGCCCGTAAAATGGTAATCGACATGGTTTATTACTATATAGTATAGTATAGTTTGTTAGCTTTAAGCCTTACGGCTCATAGGCATATACATATACATTCAATAAACAATTGTAACTGGAAATAGTTCTGTAACACTACTGATTAAGTAGACTTTCCCATCTAAAATCACAGAACTGACCAATTATGTAGTCCCCAAAAAAGGAAAATTATCACTTGGGTATCGTGGGTTGTCGTTTTTGATCCAACGTAGCATACCAATAGGCCTAATAGTGTACATTTTCCCTCAGGATTATTTAACAGAGAAAAATACTATAACCCCATTTCGTTATATTAATGCAAATTAAAATATATTTAAATAGTTTATTACATTATCACGTCATTTATGTTGTTTTACAAGTAAAGTTGATAAAAGAGAAGCGCATAGTGGTAATGACTGCTTTTGTTTATAAACCGGGAGCCCAGAGAGGTTTATTAGCATTGCGAGTACAAAAGGTCTGAGGCCTGGAATATGTAGGTGTGGGCTGTGGGACCCCAAAACGGCCATTCTTAAGTGTCATCTCCTGTACCAATCCGAGGGGCCGCCCCTCAAAATACCCCAAATTTCAAGTTTAATTAGCATGGTTGAGCACACCAATCAAACCTACACCAAAATGTTCTCTGTTGATGTACTAATTAAGTTCCACCATTATTAAGTGTCAGCTCCTGTACTTAGTCCACTTAAGAACGCCCCTAATTAGCACTAATTAGAAGTTTAATTAGCATGGTTGAGTACTTCAACGAAACTGATGCCAAAATATTCTTTAGGGTACCCTGACTAAGGATCAATGATTCTTAAGTGTCAAAACCTGTACCGAATCCACTTAAGAACGGGTCAAAGGTCACAATCCACCCAATTTCAGGTTAATTAGCACTATCGAGTACATCAACGAAACTAACGTTAAAATGTTCTCTGTTGATGTACTAATTAAGTTCTACCATTGTTAAGTGTCATTTCCTGTACTTAGTCCACTTAAGAACGCCCCTAATTAGAAGATTAATTAGCATGACTGAGTACATCAACGAAATTGATGCCAAAATATTCCTTAGGGTACCCCCACTAAGGATCAATGATTTTTAAATATCAACCCCTGTACTGAATTCACTTAAGGTCAAAGGTAACAATTTGCCCAATATTAGGTTTATTAGCATTCAAGAGTACATCAAAACATTAATATGTTCTCTGTTGGTATGATAAACAAGACCCACGATTCTTAATGTCAACTCCTGTAGTTAGTCCACTTTAAATGCAATGAGTGTGAAATGAAAATGTATGATTAATATAACTAAATTTCTATTTGATTGTAATATTATATGAATATGATGATATGACTATTTCCACATTTGAACAATGAAAGATTACATTTACTTGATCTTCTCATTGGCTTTAATTCTCAGTGTGAGTGTTATAGCAGTGATACTTTTTGTATGAACTGTTGTAATAGTTACACGTACTTGTTCCATTGTTTTCACCAGTGACTAGTGGAATTCTGAGTGTACTATTAGTTGAACAGTGAAAAGCCTGGTATACCAAACTTAAGATACAAGCTAGTTCACAGGGTCCATAGGTGTTGGTTCTGGGTGATGTAATGGCCACTCATTTGAATAATAAATTTTGGTGAATTCTGTCCTAGCTGCAAGCCACACTTTATACTTTCGATTCTGTGCCAAAACACATGAAATAAAAATGGGATTTCTCCAAAACCACAGCATGAATAAAGAATGTTAGTATATGATTATACTAAATGCAGTCGAACTCCACGATTAGGTCAAAACGAAAAGTGTGTCCCTAAATCTAAACTAAGTTATTGATGTGATCAAAATTCAACTCAAGGTTCATTTTTTTTATTAGTCACCAGAGAGAAAGAAAATTATTGATCAAAACAGAACTTAAGTTCCAGTCTGGTTCCATTTCATTGCCTGGCAGTTGTATCAGTGAGATCGGCATTCACCCACATTTGTGCAACAAAGGATGCATGTTTGATATGCATGGTTAGCTCTGCTTCTAATGGTGTAATGGCACTTGCAATTATGGCCTTTCACCTTCCTTAATCTTCATCCTCAAAAAGGACTACCTCATCATCAGATGATACTGTCATGTCATCCTCTTCAATGCTCTCATCACCAATGATCCCGTTTTCATCTGGAATGAGGGTTTCTGGCAGTTGTATCAGTGCATGTTTCATATGAATGTTTAGCTCTGCCTCACATGGTGGAATGACACTAGCATTTATGCCCTTCAGCTTCTCCAACGGATTCTTTGTCGTTGACTTTGGTCCATAACCCTTTTCAAATATCTTGTATCGAAAGGTATTGAGTGTTGTCTTGCTTGTATCCTTTGCTTCATAGATGCTAGCGGTAAATGTTTGCAGGGTATTTTTGTGTGATATGACAATCGCCATATCTCACATTCTTTTTTCCTGTATGTAGTTTTCCAGATTAGCAGATGGTCCCATGTTTGTCATGTGTTATGGCGTGGAATCGAAAGTATATCATGTGGCTGAACAATATCTGGGGCAGAGTATCAAACTCAAACTTTCTGCAGTGATACATGATGAGCTTTGTCAGTACATGACGCCCGGATGACTATGTCTCCTTTTACCCCAGTCTTATGAGTGTCATCAACTGCTTTTGCATGAAGGCATATCTTGGTATCCGCCTCCTCGTGGTTTGAGAACTCCATCTACAACTTTGAAATGATGGCATTCCCCTGGAATATCAAGGTAGAGCTGGCGGCTTGCAATTATCTGTGCATATTGCTGGTCCTGCCACTCCCTTGCCAGGAACTGTGAAAGTTGGGTTTTGAATGATCAAAACCTCTCTGTTATCTGCTCCTCTTCTGCCTCACTCCATATCTTTCAAAGATGGCTGTGAGTAGTTGTCAAAGACGAGGTGAATTTGAATGATAGACAATGTCATTGTTTGAATCAGAATGTTTCTTGCAAGTCCTCCATAAGTTGACGGTAGACAGTGAGGTAATGTATGAAGGAGAAATTGGCCGTCTACAATGCATACACGTGTGAATTCGGGGTGGCCTTGTCCGTCTTTCACCTCTGATTCCAATAAATGGAAGGGAGCGCTTTGTTTTTGGTTTTTGCCATTTTTCCATCTCTGCTGCACATTGACAATGGTACAGGTGTGAATGAATATTCAAATATGAATGGCAAGTCCAGATTCCGTTTGGTTGCTAGTAACACCAGGTGAACCATAATATATCTTGTACTCTTTAAGTTCAGCTATTCTGTGGTCTTTAGCTCTTTGATTCTTCACACAATCATTTGTAAAGGACTTTATCTTCTCTTCAAATCTGTTGAGATCACTAATGTAGGACTGTAGGAATTCTCGGTGGTGTGACTGTCCATTTTCTGGAATGCTGAGCAGACTTTCCCGAATCTTGTCACTGGCAGCCTTCCCTGTGCTTATGTTGAACAGATAACAGGGAGTTTTTGATAACAGGACCTGAACAAAGGAGACTACAAGTCAATAGTGATGCCTTGAAATCGAGATCATTCAAAACCCAACTACCACAGTTCCTGGCAAAGTTGTAGATGGAGTTCTCAAGTGGGAAGTGGTCGATGACCTTAGACATAACCACAAGGAGGCGGATACCAAGATATGCCTTCATGCAAAAGCAGTTGATGACACTCACAAGACTGGGGTAAAAGGAGATACTGACATAGCAGTCATCATGCTGTATGACTGCAGAAAGTTTGAGTCGCCACTGTGGATTGATGTTGGTACAGCTGCCAAAAATAACCACAGATATACCAATATAATCACTATTTACCAGATACTTGGCCCTCAGATATGTGCAGCACTACCAGGATTCCATGCATTCACCGGTAGTGACTACACTGGATCATTTGTTCGCAAGGGAAAGTTGAGACCATCTGCTAAGCTGGAAAAGAATACTGAGGTACAAAAAGCATTTGAAGATATGGCAATTGATGCAGAACTCAGTCATATCATACAAAATACCCTGCAAACATTTACCGCTAGCATCTATGGAACAAAGGATACAAGCAAGACAACACTCAATGCCTTTCAATACAAGATATTTGAAAAGGGTTATGGACCAAAGTCAACGACAAAAAATCTGTTGGAGAAGCTGAAGGCCATAATTGCAAGTGCCATTCCACCATGTGAAGCAGAGCTAACCATGCATATCAAACATGCATCCTTTGTTGCACAAATGTGGGTGAATGCCGATCTCACTGATATCCAGCAACATCCAACTGCATCAAATGGTTGGGATTTTTACAGTGGATATTATCAACCAATATTCCATAAAGAAACACAACTGCCAGAAACCCTCATCCAGATGGAAACGGGATCGTTGGTGATGAGAGCATTGAAGAGGAAGACATGACAGTATCATCTGAAGATGAGGCAGTCCTTTACGAGGATGAAGATTAAGGAAGGTGAAAGTTGTTTAGGCAGGCAATGAAATGGAACCAGACTGGAACTCAAGTTCTGTTTTGATCAATAATTTTCTTTCTCTCAGGTGACTAATAAACAAAATGAACCTTGAGTTGAATTTTGATCACATTAATAACTTAGTTTAGATTTAGGGACGCACTTTTTGTTTTGATTTAGTCCTGGAGTTCGACTGCATTTATAGTAATCACATACTCACATTCTTTATTCATGCTGTAGTTTTGGAGAAATCCCATGTTTGTCATGTGTTATGGCGTGGAATCGAAAGTATATCATGTGGCTCGCAACTTGGACAGAATTCACCAAAATGTATTATTCAAATGAGTGGCCATTACATCGCCCAGAACCATCACCTATGGACCCTGTGAACTAGCTTGTATCTTAAGTTTGGTATACCAGACTTTTCATTGTTAACTAATAGTACATTCAGAATTTCACCAGACACTGGTGAAAACAATGGATCAACGTATGTATAACTATTACAACAGTTACTCTCGTTCATGCAAAAAGTATCACTGCTATAACACTCACATTGAGAATTAAAGGCAATGAGTAGATCAAGTAAATGTAATCTTTCATTGTTCAAATGTGGAAATAGTCATATCATCATATTCATATAATATTACAATCAAATAGAAATTTAGTTGTATTAATCATACATTTTCATTTCACACTCATTGCATTTAAAGTGGACTAACTACAGGAGTTGACATTAAGAATCGTGGGTCTTGTTTATCATACCAACAGAGAACATATTAATGTTTTGATGTACTCGTGAATGCTAATAAACCTAATATTGGGAAAATTGTTACCTTTGACCTTAAGTGAATTCAGTACAGGGGTTGATATTTAAAAATCATTGATCCTTAGTGGGGGTACCCTAAGGAATATTTTGGCATCAGTTTCGTTGATGTACTCAGTCATGCTAATTAATCTTCTAATTAGCACCAATTAGTGGCAGTCTTAAGTGGATTAAGTACAGGAGTTGACACTTAAGAATGGTGGAGGATCTTAATTTGTACATCAACAGAGAAAATTTTAATGTTAGTTTCGTTGATGTACTCGATCGTGCTAATTAAACCTGAAATTGGATGGATTTTGACCCTTGACCCGTTCTTAAGTGGATTCAGTACAGCTTTTGACACTTAAGAATCACTGATCCTTAGTCAGGTTACCCTAAAGAATATTTTGGCATCAGTTTCGTTGATGTACTCAACCATACTAATTAAACTTCTAATTAGTGCTAATTAGGGGCGTTCTTAAGTGGACTAAGTACAGGAGCTGGCACTTAATAATGGTGGATCTTAATTAGTACATCAACAGAGAACATTTTGGTGTAGGTTTGATTGGTGTACTCAACCATGCTAATTAAACTTGAAATTTGGGGTATTTTGAGGGGCGGCCCCTCGGATTGGTACAGGAGATGACACTTAAGAATGGCCGTTTGGGGGTCCCACAGCCCACACCTACATATTCCAGGCCTCAGACCTTTTGTACTCGCAATGCTAATTAAACCTCTCTGGGCTCCCGGACTATTACACTGTGAATACAGGAGTGGGTTGGAGCTGATATCACTTCTCCTCAAGCTAGAGTACCGGACGCATCGAAAACAAAAGAAAATAGCTGCCCCATTTAGCAGGAATAATCACAGTTTTTTATTAACTCTAAAATGACGCGTTTTTCATTTGTAAACGTGTCAGTATGTGATGGTGGTCAGGGTATGCATCTTTCCAACACATAAGGCTCATGTCTGAGTTTATTCTACCTTTAAAATGAAAATATCAGAAAAATCAGAAAAAGGTTTTCAATTAGGTTGGTCGCCCTGCTACAGTTTGTTCTGTTCTTGTGAGTGGTTTCTGCTACAGTTTGTTCTGTTCGTTGATTTTTGTTACAGTTTTCTTAGATCTCCTTATTGATTTCTTTTACAGTTTGTTCATTTCGCATTATTGGTTTCTTTTATAATTTGTTCAGTTTACATTACTGGTTTATGCTACTGTTGTTCTATTGTCAATATTGGATTCTGTTACAGTTTGAATAGTTCTTATTAGAGATAGGGTGATTAGTTTACAAAAGTAATCAATTACGATTACGATTACTTAAGAATGTCATGATTACGATTACAAGAAAATTGAAAGTAATCGATTATGATTGTGAATAGCCTACATTGTTCAGTAATTATGATTACATTTCCACAAATATGCACAAATAGTGAAATGATATTAGTAACATGAAATTATTCACTTTATTTCACACTGATTTTATACTGATTTCATTCATTGAAAGACATAATGGATAATTTTGGATTATTTATTAAATTATTTTAAAAATTTATGAACGTATGTATACTGCAGGGAGGGAATCAATTTCCAAAACCAGATTAATTATTCTTAAATTTGGATTACTGACGAAAAGATACCCATAACCAGAGGTATAATTATCGTATTAATACATAAAATATAGATTATTTTTATATTACTGAAGTAAGCCATAATTAGTAATCGCAAACTTTCTGATCACTATTACTTGTTGTTTTGTATTGTTTGTAGAACGTATACCATTTAATACCATCCACAAATTAAAATAAATGATTTTAAATCTATAAATGAAGAAATAATGAAAGAACGAAAACAAAGAACAAATAAGTAGGCCTAAATAAATAATTAAACTGATATCTGCATACATGTACATGTATATGTGCACATGTTGCTCATTGCATTTAATTGTTGACACTTTAAAAATTACCATTATTAATCAATCGATTTTATTAACAAGTTTTTACAGCCATACTTTTATTAAATTACCAAGTAAAGAGTTGCGAGTTTGCTTTGTGCCATATTATACGGATCCAATGGTATTGGTGAAAATTACAAGTATCTTGGTCTGGGTGTGTTTATATCAGTACCATTAGAAGCGCCGCGTTTCGTAGAATATCCATTAAAATCAGCTTTCGAGAATTTTTATCAGAAGTGTTTATATTTTAGGCTATTTTAAAGGAAAATAAACAAAGGTTTACTAGTATCTTGATGGACTACTTTTAAAGGGACAGACCCTAGTTTCAGTCCATGAAAATGCACACTAAGTTTATTTAATCTATAAACCTGTAACACATTTTTATAAAGTTACAATTGAGTGAAACATGATTCTGTGACTTTGAAATGGTGAAATACCCTCTAAAAATAGACTAAAACTCGACTCCATAACTGTTACTTCTCAGACGCATGTGCGTTTTTTAAAATATGACAAATGCATTTTGTGATATTAAAAACACCAGGATGACCAAAAACACTTCGAATGTACGGAAATTGCTAATCTAAACAATAAAATCTAAGTAAAATATGATTTAAGTTATCAAAAACGGTCATAATAGTCAAAAATATGCCTTAGTATTTAAAAACTAGGGTATGTCCCTTTGTTCTCATTTTTGGTTTCTGCAACCGTTTGTTCTGTTTTTATTATTGATGTCTGATACAGTTTCTTCAGTTCGCATTATTGGTTTCTGTTAGTTTTGTCCAATTTTCAAAACTGATTTCTTTTACTGTTTCTTCAGTTGGTTTCTGATAGTTTGTTCAGTTCGCATAATTGGCTTTTTAAAGAGTTTTGTTCAGGGTTTATTGAGTTCTGTTGTGAATTTCTATAGTTCAAATTATTAATTTCAGTTGGTGTGAGAAAATTGGTTTCTTCTACAGTTTGTAATGATTGATTTATTTTACATTGTGTTCATTTCTCATTATTGCTTTTTGTTAAGCGTTCATTCAGTTCTCTTTGTTGGAGTCTGCTAGTTTGTTCAGTTCTAAATTGTAATGATTGATTTCTGATGGGGTTCAGTTCTCATTCATTCATTCTGTTACAGTTCAGTTCGAATTATTTATTTCTTTTATAATTTTTTCATTAGTCACTGATCTTACACTTTGTTCAGTTGTCGCTATTAGTTTTTTTTACAGTTCCTTCATTTCTTATTTTGAGTTTTGTTCAGTTCTCATTACTGTTTTATTTTATTTCTCATGATTGCTTTTTATTACTTTGTTCAGTTCACTTTACTGATTCAGGTAAAGTTAATTTACTTCTCATTTCTGTCACAACTTGTTCAGTTTGTATTATTATTTTATTAAATGTGGTTTTTCGTATTGGCTTTGTTATTGGTACGAGGGGAGTTGTAACAGCCCTCCGGCGGCTATATTGGCCCGAGGCAATGCCGATATAGGCCTAGTTCGGTATGTTTGATGAACAAGACTCCTCAGCTTGTGCACACGCAAAATTACTTAACTTGGCCAAAACTAGGAGCCGGGTCCTTTTGCCCTCGTCAAAATCCGCACCTGGGCTCAATTTCATAAAACATACAAAGCCTATTTTTTTGGCAGATAAACGTAAATCTACGAGTAAACCACAGTTCT
>NC_054708.1:35189288-35196086 GCF_016097555.1 Gigantopelta aegis
CGAAATCGTCCACGTTCGGGAAGACACCGAAGCACTACAAATAGAGAGGACCGCTACATCACCAATATGGCTCTACATCAACGCACAACCACTGCACGCCGATTACGTGACAATCTGCGGACTGCGACTGGAACTCGAGTGTCTGATCAAACCATACGCAATCGTCTGAGAGCCAATAATCTACGCTGCCGTCGCCAGGCTGTTCGACCACCACTCCTACCACGTCACAGAACGGCCAGACGTCACTGGTGCACACTTCATCTGCGGTGGCAACGTATTCAGTGGGGTCGAGTGATGTTCACTGACGAGTCCAGGTTTAGTCCCCAGTTCAACGACGGTCGGGTTCGTGTCTACAGACGTCCCTCTATGTGGTGGATGGCAATCTGAATGGAATCCGCTATCTGAATGAGATTATCCGGCCGTTGGTTCTCCCAGGCCTTCAGCAGATTGGCGGCGGGGCTGTTCTGTAGGATGACAATGTCAGACTCCACCGCGCCAGGGTGGTAACGGACTTTCTCAGACAACAAGGTATCGCCAGGATGGATTGGCCAGCATATTCGCCTGACTTGGCCCCAATAGAGGACGCCTGGGACGAATTCGGCAGGAGAGTTCGGGATAACCATGCCACTCTGGCCAACCTTCATGATCTGGGTCAACTTCTTATGGCAGAGTGGCAGGCCATTCCCCAAGAGTTCTTCAGACGTCTGATCAACAGCATGAGGCAACGATGTGTCGAGTGTATTCGCGCCAGGGGTGGATTCACACACTATTAAACGAATGTTCTAATGTGTAAAATCCATCTTTGACAACCTTCAACTTTGACAGCATGTCATGTGACTTTCTTGTATACAGTGACGTTTATTTGTTTTGTTTTTGTAAATATGGAACAATAAATAAAAATGTTGGTGTAGTTTACATCATCAGTCTAATACACTCTGAAACTTATTTGGTTATAAATTTTTGACCCTTAAATTCTTTCTCTCTCTCTCTCTCTCTCTCTCTCTCTCTCTCTCTCTCTCTCTCTCTATATATATATATATATATATATATATATATATATATATATATATATATATATATATTCACGCACATACATACATACCTGCACTATACACGTATATACACACACGTAGAGTAGTAAATATACATGTATGTAATTGATTTGAGCTGGAATTGTATAAAGTAAAAAGAAAGGATAAGACAGAGGAGACATAAGTAGAAGACGAGACATGGTTACACGCCAGGTGTGTGTTTCTTTTTCTTGTTTACTGCTATTTGTAAACAAACCATAATAATAGAAATTAAGCTGGGATCATATATTTTGGTTACTCTTTATCATTAAATACATTAATTAACCCATGAAACCCATTCTTTATCGAACATTTCGTACCTGCAATGTTTATCTAGAATAAAACTTTCTATTTCAAACTTTTTGTTTGAACACATTTTAATTGCCATGATTTCTAAATTATTTTTCTGTATCTTTGTATCATAATATTTTATGTTAATAATTAACGAGTTAAAAAAGTTAGATTTTTCGTTATTAATCATATCAAAGATGACATTTGTTGATATTTCAGTAAATATGTTTCGTTTTGATACCTCCTGCTTTATAGTTTTGAGTTATTAAATGATGTTTCAATTTTTAAGGCTTATTCTGCCATATAATTTTTTTTAAATAACGTATTTAATGTTTTTAATATCGTTTCTCCAAAATGTGGTAATGATATTACAATATTTGTTATTTAGGTATTATTGTTTTTAGAATAGTTATTCTCCCTATACTAAGATTATTAGTTTTTTAATAGACCACAGTTTCATGGACTTTTCCTTCCATTTCTTTTACTTTAGATTCATAATTAAGTGATATAAATCTTCTAAGTTTACTGAAAAGTTGATACCACGTAAACTGAATTGTGGTGCGCCAGTCTAATTTCTATCGTATATGGTGGTAAACGTCTTTAGAAAACGTTTTACTTTTGATTTAGAATAATTTATTTTTAGGACTGAAATCTCTTCATAATAGTGTAATTCCGTTAGGTTTCTGTGAAGGGACTCAGTAGATCCTATTTATTTCTAATAACAACTGCAACAATTGCAGCACATATAATAAACATGTACGGCAGTAGTGAGTCATCTTGCCTGAATCCCGTTTTAAAATGATTGGTTCGGATAAAAATCTATTTTGTATTATTCTTGACATAGAATTATTATAAAACGTTTTGATCCATTTTTGTTGTTGTTGAAAACATGGAGTGTTTTATCTATAAATGGCCATGATAATAAATCAACTGCTTTTCCGAAGTCTATAAGCAGTAATAATCCAGGAATATAATTCAGTTCAGTACATTGTGTAACATCATATATTAGTCTTGTGTTTTTCCTAATATACGTTCCTTTTACAAAACCAGTTTGGACATTATCTATTATTCTGTTAGTGATGTACCCTGAAGCCATTTTATAAATGCAATTTAGTAGAGATATGGGTCTCCGTTTTAAAAAAAAATTTTTAGGTTTATTTAGTTTTAAAATGTAATTAATACCTGATTTTTATACATTTAATATTCCTTTAATAGAATAGCTGTAATTGATGGCCCGGGTTATAACATGTCCTAAATCAATTCCAAGCATTTTTTTTAAATTCAGCTGAAAATCCATCTGAGTCTGGACTTTTTTCTTTAAGATATGACAGTATTTCTGAATTAGTCAGTTCGCTTTCTAATCTATTAGCTTCCTCGTCAGTTAGTTTATTAAAATTT
Source organism: Gigantopelta aegis (assembly GCF_016097555.1). Classification (NCBI taxonomy): domain Eukaryota; kingdom Metazoa; phylum Mollusca; class Gastropoda; order Neomphalida; family Peltospiridae; genus Gigantopelta; species Gigantopelta aegis. Next base: position 35,192,048 of record NC_054708.1, read on the forward strand.
ATATTAGACATTTTTACAGTTATATAAAATATCACTTTGCCAAGTGGCAGATTGAAGCTTTGCATAAACATTTCTAATTTCTTTCCAAAAACTTTCCTGCTTTCTAATTTCATTTTCATTTTTTTTATTGTATTCTTAAAATTAGTTTGCTATAATAATAATATTTTGTTGATTTTTCTCCTTCCTCTGTCCATTTTGCCTGTGATCGAATATATTGGCCTTTGAGTTTCTCTTTTCGTAATTCCATTAGTTCTTCTGTTTTATCTTCAATTTGGTTTGGATCTACAATGTTTTCATTTTGTTATAGTATATATTTTTTGGAAATTCATTGCAAAGCTATGGAATAATAATTGATCAAGAACCGAAACTTTAATAATATGTTTTCATGTTTACATATCTGGTTGACTATAATAATAATAATTATACATGTATGATATTCAGCATTTTAATGCTATGACTCTTACTAGTCTTGCTATAAATACTTCAAGCGCTAATCGGGTAAGTTTCTCTTCTTTGCAGAAATGGATTGGAGAGTTATTTGGGGTATCATGATGGGCCAGGACCCTGGTTCGGAATTCGTCTCTCCTTACACCGCATCCTTAATCTTCTTCTTCATAACCATGGCAACGGGTGCGTTTCTACGCACCCTCAACACGATTATGAGCCCACCATGGCTTCAAGAATACATAGCTGATTTCGTCACCACTGCAGAAGCGTGTGCATACGTCTTTGAAAAGAGCTTTGTCTATAAATATTATGGATCATTTTGGTTCGTCATCGTCATCATATGCCAGTTATACGTCTTCACTCGTACTTTTGGAAATGCTTCATATAACCCAGTGAAAGCTATCACTCAGTTAGTAAACGCAGAAATAACACCAGCAAAAGCTGCGTTGAAAATAGTTATTCAGGCATTAGCAGGACTTGCATCCTACAGATTCGCCAAGGCAGTGTGGGCTCTCGACCTAATCTCAGATCATCACGAGAGATACTACGAGACTACGTGTGCGTCTGAATTGAATGTCGGGCCCCTTGTGGGATGTGGGATCGAGATGGCAGCCTCCTTGTCAGACACATGGCTGGGTATGCAGCGCGTCTCCAAAGTATCATTATTGGACGAATTCGTTAAATACACAAACGGAGCCCTCATGATAACCGTAGGTACGTCATTTAATTTTAATATGACCGATAAAGGTAATCAATTCCTCTCCTGTCATCAAAATACGCACAAATTATATTATACATGTACTTGTATTAAAGGTGGTGGCTTAACTGAGATTAATACCTGATGAAATTAATTCCTTTAAATGAGAGTGATGCTATAGTATCATATAATGCATCTAACTAAATTATCAACCATTAATGATAATGGTGGCCAATGAACGCATGATTAACAGTCCAGGAGTAACAGCATAAAATAGTCCCAGACCTGAACAAAATTGATAACAAGCTGAAAGTAAAAAAAACCCCGTATGGTTCGTAATGAACACACTGAACGCCCTAGTTGCCACCATATTAACTTTTGATATTTTTGTTTTGTTAAATCATGTAATTAATAATTTTATTGCATTGCTTGTGTTTGAAAATCTATTTAGACCCTTTCTTTGCATTTATGCCATGTCTGGTTTCAAGAATAATAGATAATGGCGGCCATTGTGGACGCTATCTTGAAGTCCCGATTTAGCTGTTCGTGGATTTGCGGGGACTTTTGATATGTGTTTTTTCATACTCTAGGGCAACTTTTCTGAAATTTCAACTTTTTACCGATTTGTTCTAGGATTGACCTAATGCTCCTGGCCTGTGATTATGTTTCAGGACTGGACACCACAGGAATGTATTTCAATCCAGCCTCGGCTTTTGGTCATACATTCGGTTGCGAAGGAACGGCCGCATGGGAACATTTTGTTGTTTATTGGATTGGACCATTTTTAGGATGCTATGCGGCCATCCAGTTGGATAAAATTATTCACATAGACGTCTTTAGTACTGAAGAAGCAGAAGTCAAGAAGACGCAGTAACTGTTTCCTAATAGACATGTAGCTCCCAGACGGTGGTGAACATTTCTTGCCAAGGATATGGGTGCATCGGAGAAATGCACGTTGTAGCCATAATGGTGGTTTACAATCGACTAGAATGCGTATACAACCTAACACTGATTGTGAAAGATGACAAAGTTATGGTGCTACAGCTTTGAACTGATGAAACTCGTTCTCAATAATTTTCTGCTTTCAACAATTGTTACTGCCACAAGTGTCATCCTATTACATTCCATTCCCCCATACCTTTGTTATTTAATTAGCTTATATATATTTATATAAAACATTGTTCTAGTTTATGCATTTTATCTACCCGTATTTAATCTAAGTTGTGAGGGATTGATAATGTCACTAATATTTATTTCAGTTTCGTTGTTTCCCAGTTGTGGAAAGTTTTATTATAAATTATGTTGAAGGTATGTGGGTTTGTTGTTGTCTTTGTTTTTCCTCTTATATTACTGGAATGAAAAGATTATTGGAATTAGCTTTAGAAACCAGATTTTAAATGTTGCTTCTTAGTTTGTTGTCGTTTGTCTCCATGTTCGCTCCCACGTTTTCTACATGTTACAGATCCATAGGTGTCGTGAAGATGCCAACAACTTATATTTTAAGGGTGAAACAGTACCTTTTCGGTATTAATTATATGACCCCCGCCTCAATGCCCCCTCATGCTACGCCAGTAGGCGGGGGAGCTATATACCGGTAATTAAATTCCAAATAATTTCCCACGTATGTGACAGGCCTACAAATGCAAATTTAAATGTAGGCCTATATTTTATGGTTTATTTCGTTTACTTTAGTAGCCTGTACAGGTATAAGACCATAGTAATTTGTAAATCTTCAGCTGAGATTTATGCATGCCAGCTCCTGGCATCCTAAATGCCCGATCGATCCCCGTCGGTGGGCTCATTGGGCTATTTCTCGCTCCAGCCAATCCACCACGACTGGTACATCAAAGGCAGTGGTATGCGCTATCTTGTCTGTGGGATGGTGGATATAAAAGATCCCTTGCTGCTAATCAAAAAGAGTAGCCCATGAAATAAAATGTGTTGAGTGCGTCGTTAAATAAAACATTTCCTTCCATCATAAATGCCCACCTATTGTTTAAAAATAAATAAAGATACAGGTACTTTTAGTCTCAAGAAAATTACTAATAGGGAAATAATTGTAAAGAGGACTCCTTTAAAATATTGTTTGTGTCACATTTCGAAATGTGTCCCCAAGGAAAACCCGGTGTATGAATACTAAGTCTCATTATAGCTAAACCATTTGTGTTACATTTCAAAATGAGGGGCGGGACGTAGCCCAGTGGTAAAGCGCACGCTTGATGCGCGGTCGGTTTCGGATTGATCCCCGTCGGTGGACCCATTGGGCTATTTCTCGTTCTAGCCAGTGCACCACAACTGATATATTAAAGGCCGTGGTATGGACTATCTTGTCTGTGGGATGGTGCATATAAAAGATCCCTTGCTACTAATGTGGAGCACACATCACTCATCACCGATCATCGATCATCGATAATCACCGAGAGCGACACAAACACATAGAAAATAGGATGGTTAAAAACCTAAGAGATATACGTTACTGGGACTAAAAAGACTAAGGTAAGTATATTTTCTTAGACAAAACTCGAAGCCTATTCTCAGAGTCCGTTAGGACTCACCAACGTTTTTGTGTACTTATATTTTTCTTTTCAGGAATTGGTTAACTATGTATTAACACGTTCCACACTCTTTTTTTTTCTATTGTATCTTTGTAGTATATTTTTTTTTCAGTAACATTGTGTAAATTATTTTTAGGAATTATTGATTATGAATTAACACATTCATCTCCCATTTGCTGTAGCATATTTTTGTTAGTTCATCTCGCTTGTTAAACTTAGGTACTTAACAACTTAGAACGGAAAATTAACAAAACGCTGATAAACTACAACAACTAGTCCAAACATTCCAACTAACGATATTGCGGGCTCCGTTCAGGTCCGCACAGAAAGGATTCCGGCT